>NW_027394276.1:22575990-22734906 GCF_049309525.1 Garra rufa | reverse complement strand
AGATAACCTATAAAGTGTTTCATTGTCGAGTGAATCATTCACGTTCCATTTGTAAATCGTTTATGGTCACACACGGGCATTAATACAATCATAAAGGCAAAACTTTATTGGCATAATTGTCGTTTACAATATTTGCTAAATATATGGCAAATAGGATATACAGAACGTTATTTAGGTTAAGCGATTCACAATAAACAAAAAAGTAGATAGCTCTAAATCACTTTATTATTAATAGGCTACTATTATTTTAATATCTGGTTAGGGCTATTTATTTTTAACACCTGACAATTATGCCAATAAAATTTTTGATTGTATTTCTCCCCGTGTGTGACGATAAATTAGCATGTTTTCATTTACAAATGAAACTACGTGAATGATGCATTCCTCAGTAAAACAGTTTAGTAATTATATAGTCTAGTCTATTAATTAGACGAAACAAAATAAAATATGTTCAATTCAACCTTTAAACTACATTCCAGTAAAATTCAGTCATATAGCATATGTCAAGCATTTACAGTATCATTTACATGAACGTTAAGTAAAGAGAGCAAAATTAAGGGTGGGGGAAACGAATATAAACGAAACTAAAAATATATACAATAATAACTGGCTAATAGTAATATTATTACTAATAGTAATAATAATGATAATGATAATAATATTAATACCAACACGGAAAAAAATACTATCAGTTAATATAAGGAATGTAGGCCTATTTCACTGTGTGACAATAAATTATTTCCAAATGAAACTACGTGAATAATTCACTCTTCAATGATTTGTATATTAATTGCAATTTGCAATTGTGTTAAGTGCACTTTTGGGAAAGGCACGTGAAACAATAACGAACGCTCACAAAATGAAAACGCTTTTAAGCACTAAAATTAATCGAAACGCAGCCCAGAATGTTATGTAAAGAGATCAAAATGAAGTTGAAAATAATGGATATAAACGAATAATACGGAAAAAAAGAGGATCAGTTAATGGACAAGACTGTGTGTGATGCATGAAATGTTTCTTGTAGGGCTTTTTAATTGGAAATACATGTAATATTTATTCATGATACACTTGTGAATGCTGTCTAAATCGCGCACAGACAGCATTGGCATATACAGCAACGCCTATATAATTATGTAATATTGTATTAATTTCTATAACAATTAATATAATAATTTCTTAACTCAAAATGAAATATTAATAAACCTATCTCTGATAATCCCGGGCTACTATGCTCACTCAGGTTTATTTATGCATTAAACTCGTGTTTATGCATTTTTATCAGTATTATCAGTATTATTTTATGTTTTTGATAACAGCAGATTCTGAACAACAACGTTAAAAAAGCTTATTTATTCAAGTGATCATTAATGTACATTTTATTTTCATTTTACAGTTTTGCCAATGCTTAGACATTTTTAAACAACTTTATACATCGTTACATTCCAGTATGTCCACCCTGATGTTTCACCACAGCCGGAAGAACTTTAAACAGTCTGTTTATGTACTTGTTGCATGCCACTGCTGTAAGTTCCTCAAACCAGAATTTATTTATGGCATCAATTAAGTCAGACTTTGTAGTTGGTTTTGCTACTTTTCGAATATAATCTTTCAGAGCATGCCACACCATTTCAATGGGATTCATGTCGGGGGATTCGGCGGGAGTCTTCACCCAGTTTACACCCTGTTCAGCAATGAGTCTGCCTGCAGCAGTGTGCTTCGGGTCATTGTCCTGGAAAAAACGGTGATGTGCTCCGAAGTTTTCCCTAATGTATGGGGCAGCAGTTTCTGTTACAATAGCATTTTCAAAGAAAGACCGGTCCATTATGCCTTCGAAGATTGCAATCGGTCCCGGACCCAGTCTGGATATTGCTCCCCAAACATGAACTTTTAGCGGGTGCTTTGGCTTTGGTTTAGACACGTGTCTCCCACTTCTACGAAATGACATGGTGGCAAAGCGGTCCAAAGCCACTGTTGTTTCATCAGTGAAAATTACATCGTGAAATGACTCCTTCTCAGCAATCCATTTTTGGGCTTGTTGGAGACGTAACTCTTTATTTTTGTCTCTGATCATGGGACAATGTTGAGTTTTCCCATACTTCCACCCAAGCTTTTGCCTTATCCTCCGAATGGATCGCTCGCTTATTTCCACTCCGCTGTCACGCCATAGCTGTTTTTTCACGGAACATGACACCAGTTCATCATTCTGATGAGTGATATTCTCTATGGATAGGACAATGTCTCTAAAATCAAGGGCAAAACAGAAAATAGTTAAACATTTGACAGTTTATGCATAACCACCACTTAGCATTAACCGGTATTTAGGCCAGTGTTTGTGTTCGCGTCATGCAGTGGGTAACTTACTCCGTTATTTTGCGAGGATTACGTTTGTGTGATGATCTTTCTTTGTAGTGTCTCCGGATAGTGCTCAATGTAGCGTGTACACCAATGGATTTCAGATGTCGGGATATTTCTTGAGTAGAACTTCCAGCAGACCTCATCACCCTGATGTCTTGGGAATGCAGCTTGCTGATTTTGGTCATTTTGAGATGACTTTACAGATGGATGGACTGTATATATTCGTACAGTGTGTCAGGGGTGTGGACACTAATGTTTTGTGATAAGAGGGTGTATCATAGGTGGAGCGTGTGAGGAAAGCTTTCCCCTTTTCCCTGGCATGCATTTGAATGCTGAATCCGCAATTAAACCGAATGCTACACAGTTGGACCCCCCCAAAAACAGTCTCAATAAAATGTTGATTACAAGGCAAAACAGGCAGCATTCACCCCCCATCCCCATTCGGCTATTCATAAACATTTCGCTCTTTATACTGCCGCTGATCGCCTCATTAACTGCTACTTTTAAAATAACTGAAAAAAACAAATAGTTCCCACTTCCCTTTGTGTCGAAATTGACACGGCTCATGGCTAGTGTTTGCATATTTCTTTCTATTGTGCAACCAGATTAGTGTTATATACTGTGCTGATAGTTCTGATCATTTTTATTTTTTTTTTATCGGACAATGCAACCTGAACTTTAAATTCAAAGTAGCCTAAAATAGCTGGATCTGCCAGTCTCAACTCCCGTTTACTCCACCGCCATCTAACAGCATTTTCACACCAGTGATACTAAATATTCTTGCAAACTGTCTAAACTTCAATATACAGTACATGAAGACACTAGAGGTTTTGCGATGTACACTGCATGAAAAAAGTGGTTTTCGTCATTTAACGACACTGTGAATTGTCGCAGAAGTTTCAGGTTAATGGCTGTTCACAGGAATGCGCAGTTAGCACAGATAATTGTAGGGAACTGCCAAAAATTGATGTGGAAGGCTTAGCACCTGACACCCCCCATGATTCATGTCACCTTGGCCTCGGTGTAGCTTTTATATGTAAATGATTACTGGAGCTATACAAATGCAAACCAGGGGAAGGGGGGTGGCTTGAGACTCACTGATCTAGAGCTGGCTAACTGTAGCCTTCTTTGACTCAACTACACATAACACCGCGACATGCAATAAAATTATATTTTTCATGTGAAACAGTTTTTTAAACAGATATCATTTAATATTTTTAAAGTGTATATTAACATTTGTGTGTACACATTTTGTTCTATATTTTGTTCTTGAACTATATTTTCTCTATTTTCATCTATCTATCTATCTATCTATCTATCTATCTATCTATCTATCTATCTATCTATCTATCTATCTATCTATCTATCTATCTATCTATCTATATACGCGCACGCACGCACACAGATGAAAATATATAGAAAATATAGTTGTTGGTATATCGATATTTTCAAGACAAATATAACAACAACTACATTTTCTTTTCATTAATGAAAGCCAAGTCAGGCCAAGCAAATTACAGAACAAAATATATTTTTATTGTATACAATTTACAAATAGTAAAGCAAATGATCACTTAACAAATATTAGAACATTTTAGACCTCAACCACTGTACATAGTGGCATGACTATAGTCACTTTTTCTGTTGTTGTACTTAATTGCACCGTGGATGTATTTGACACACATCGTCCAGCAATGCGCTCAACAGGGAGAAATGATGCACTGTATTGTTATCGCCATTGCAAGCAGCGAATAAAATCTAAACAGTGACGTAAAAATGAAAGCAGCAAGCAAATTACAAGAAAGCAGAACGTCTTCATCTATATGTTTTGGATTCCGCGCTTTGATTCAGGACCTAGTCTGTGATTGGACAAATCGTCGACGTCACGTTCATGAACTCGTCCGTGATTGGACAAATCGACCACGTCACGTTCATGCCGCCCATGCCGTTTTACGGTCTTTTAAAGAGCACACTGCTCTTTCATTAAAAGTCACCAAAAAAGGCAGTGCTGTGCGCCTCGCGTTTTTAGAACTAAAAGAGGCGTTCTGTGTTTTTATTTAAACCTAAATAAGTTTGTCTGTCAGTTGGCAGGCAGTTTTGCCAACTGCCTGCCAGCCAAAATTCTGATTCGACTATGAAAATTCATAGTCGGGGACAGCCCTAATGATAACTCACAATTACGAGTTTATATCACATATTTATGAATTAATTTCATAAGTTTAATTTCATAATTCACAAGTGCGAGTTTATATCATGTAATTCTGACTTAGTTTCTCAGAATTAGGGAATTCGAACTTTATAACTCATAATGGCGAGTTTATGTAATGCAATTCTATCATGATAACTCACAATTACGAGTTTATATCATGGAATTCTAACTTAATATCTCACAACTACAAGTTTTTTTCACACAATTCTGACTTAATTTCTCAGAATTAGGGAATTCGGACTTTATAACTCTCAATTACGAGATTATATCATGCAATTCTAACATAATAAGTCACAAGTATGGGTTTATATCACAGATTTCTGAATTAATTTCTCAGAATTAGTGAATTCAGACTTTATAACTCACAATTGCGAGTTTATATCATGCAATTCTATCATGATAACTCACAATTACGAGTTTATATCATGCAATTCTATCATGATAACTCACAAGTACGAGTTTATATCACATATTTATGATTTAATTTCTCAGAATTAGTGAATTCAAACTTTATAACTCACAAGTGCGAGTGTATATCATGCAATTCTATCATGCTAACTCACAAGTACGACTTTATATCACACATTTCTGACATAATTTCTCAGAATCGGGGAAATCGGAATTTATAACTCACAATTACGAGTTTATACCATGCAATTCTAACATGGTAACTCACAATTATGAGTTTATATCACACAATTCTGACAAAATTTCTCAGAATTAGGGAATTCGGACTTTATAACTCACAATTACAAGTTTATATCATGGAATTTTAACTTAATAACGTCTAGGTTACGAAGGTAACCCACGTTCCCTGAAGGAGGGAACGGAGACGTTACATGGGATCTCGCCTGAGAGACCGATCATCTCTGAGCCTTATATAAAAAGGCCAATTGCAAATTGGCGAGTGGACGTGCGCGTCGGCCACTCCCCCGTACATACGGGTATATAAGATGGCGGCGCGCATCACTCAAACAGGTTTTCGCTGAAGAGCCGTCAAGCCGGCGTCAGCGCGACGCCAGGGGCGTGGCAGGGGAATGTAATGTCTCCGTTCCCTCCTTCAGGGAACGTGGGTTACCTTCGTAACCTAGACGTTCCCCTTCAGTCGAATCACTTCGACGTTACATGGGAACTAGCCCTATGGAAAAGGCCACGACCCTGACGCCGCGTTACGCAACAACTTCACGTGCTGACAAGTATACGTGCCGACAGGCGAAGTGTAACGTAACCTTCCCAACGCCCTGAGGCCCAATAAGGGGGCCCTTCCAGGGATGCCAGTTGTACTGAAGCATGGGTTGGGGGGGCGGAGCACATGAAATCTTTACATGTGGAAATGAGAATAATTCAATATATCCATAAAGGTTTTTAGGGATACACGAGGGAAACAGCGGTCTCCTCCGCTGGAATAATAAAAAACTAAGCCACAACCTGCGGGGCGAAGGAGACCCAGGCAGGATCACAGTGCAGGGCTATTCCGCGCCTAGCCCTGACTGCGGGGCAGGAGGACCCAGGGTTCGCCGGAGGGAACATTCTGGGAAATAGCGCACGGATCCATGTGGGAATGGCGCCGCAAGCCGACACCAGCCGGTCTTCCCGCTCACCTGTGAGTCCTTATATTAGGACACGGGAGAACGGCCTCTACGCAAGGTTGTAGAACCAAGCGAAGGTGGGGTGTCGCCCAGCCCGCAGCTTCCGGTTTTTACATCTGCTGGTGAGGTGCCATGAACCAAGGATCACGGCTGTCCCTGAGTATAACAGGGAGAAGGCATCTACCACCCAGTTAGCCAACCTCAGTTCGGGGAGCATTCCCTTTCTGCTGAATCCCGAGGCAGATGAAGCTGCTGGTGCGGCTGAAGTGCCGAGTGATTCAAGTTTCACATATGTAACGACACAACATCGCAAGGCTGGGTCTGCCTCCTCCGGGGCAGAGCTTGCAGGTTCACCACCTGATCGCGGAAAGGCGTGGTGGGAACCTTGGGCACCGGGCCGGGGTCTCGACGGTAACGTGGAAGACGCCGGGCCCGAATTTCTCGACACACTTTGCTGGCAGAGACGCATGTAGGCCCTCTTAATGGGAGCCAGGGCAGTCAGGAGCGCTGTCTTAATGACAGGAATTTTAGCTCGACTGAGGCCAGTGGCTCCGATGGAGCGACCCGCGGCCCTGAAAGGCGACGGGGAGGTCCAAGAGGTATGAGGTGCGTGCTAAGCACCTCCGAGGAACCTGAGCTTGTCGGTACCCCACCCTCTTAAAGGAAGCCAGGGCAGTCAGGAGTGCTGTCTTAATGACAGGAATTCTAACTCGACTGAGGCCCACGGCTCCTAAGGAGCAACCCGTGGCCCTGAAAGGCGACGGGGGGTCCCAGAGGGTATGAGGTATTTCTTGACAGAGAAAACTTGTAGGTCTCCTACCCTCTTGACAGAAGCCAGGGCAGTCAGGAGCGCTGTCTTAATGACAGGAATGCTAGCTCGACTGAGGCCCATGGTTCAATAGGAGCGTCCCACGGCTCTGAAGGCGACGGGAAGGTCCCAAGAGGGTATGGGGTGCGTTATGGGCACCTCTGTGTAACCTCACGACCAGAGAATGCTTACCTACTTTGCTCCATCTACTGCATGTGATATGTGGCGAAGCCGCGGCATATACTTGGAGTGTCGAGGGGACAGCCTGCGCTCAACTCTCCTGCAGGAAGGGAAGCATTACTGCAATCGTGTATCTCTGTGGGTCCTCTCTTTTTAGCGAGAGGAATGCCAGCAAATTGACCTCATCTCAGTGCGTAAGCCTGCCTGGTCAAGGGAGCTCAGTACCGAGTGATAGTTGTATCACGGCCTGTGAAGGCCGGAGAGGTCTGGGGTGTCAACCTTTCGTGCCCTACAGGGAGGGACTGCCGCGAGGGAGAGGTTACTAAGACCTGAGTCCGGGTGGGCCATCCTTGTAGCGCAACCAACAGACTACTCCTCGTCCTCCCTGGACTTGCACAGTGTCTGTGCAAGGAGGCTCGCTGGGGAAGGGCGTACTTGGGCCCCGGAGGTCAGCTGTGTGCCGGCGTTACTCTGAAAGAGGCAGCTGGCAATGAGAGGAATCGGAAGACGAGCGGATGTGGCTGGCCTACCGATATACTCCAATTAGCTGCGTCACGGGGTGGAGTCGCCATCCTGCAGGTGGGTGGACTGCCGTGAGAGCCGATAGACTGCACGGTTGAGTTTTCCTGCTTCAAGAGAATGGCAAGTAGCAAAATCTGCCACATTGGACTCCATGGGAGCAGATGGGGAGGTTGTAAGCCTCCATCGTACATGGCAACCCAACCCGAGGTAAGCCACGGGCTGGCTTGTTGGCCATACTGCGGGAAAACGCCAGTCCGGAGTGAGCCGAGATGCCACGCCCATCATGGGACTCGATCGTGCTGAAGCGGTCTCACATAAAACAAGCTTAGCGGCTCTTAGCGGCTAGAGCTGTCATGTGCCCCAGGAGCCTCTGATTTTGAGAGGGACCGCTGTATTGTGTCTGATTAACTCAGGGACTACAGCACTGACTGCGCGCTCTATTTGTAGTAAGGCGGGCTGTCTTGTCGGACCGAGTCGGCTCCCTGACCGAGGAAACGAATCCTCTCGGCTGGCCTGAAGGACCAGATGGCGGGGGTGCCGAAGCACCAGGTCCCTATGCTCGCACAACGGAACTCACGAGTGGGCTATACAAAGCACCAGCCGAAGAGACGGTTGATGATGCGAACTCCTGTCTGCCGAAGAGGGGACAGGGGAGCTCCCATGGCCTGAAAAAAGGCAGGAAGGAGGGGGACTTGCCAAATGGAAGCACCTCACGCTGAAGAGCTCGACCCCCGGAGCAGACCGCCGAGGGGGTGTGCGTCGGGGGGAAATCGAGACGCGACAGCGGGTGCTCTTCAGGCAGATGGCTGCAACCCAGCCCTGGAGACGGAAACATACCTGTATGTGCTTCGTCGTGAGCGAGTGTGCCGACAGCCTGAAAGGGATCGGAACAGAGCTCCATCCAGGGCGGATATTAACCCACCACACTTAACTGGACACATGAAGTCGGGACTGAGAGATCCCGACCTCGTCCCGGGGGAGGGACAGGCTGGATCGCGTCCTTCGCCAGTAGGAACGCGACCTCCGCAGGCAGAACAGAGGCACGCCTGCCCGAATAAGAATGTAAGGGGTACCTCTGAGTCTGGGCGGACGCCTGGGCCGGGCCGTACCGTCCGTATCAACCAGCGTAGTGGTATCAAGGGAACGTTGACCGACGTGACCGTGGTGGGGCAGCCTAGGGGGAGACAGGGAAGGGGACAGAACCCAGAAGGATGAGCGTCCTGGGGAAGTGTCTAACTGCACTAAGCAGTGCTTACCTTCTTCCCTGGATCCCGCGCTGGCGAAGACCAGCCGCGAGTCTGGTTCCGAGGAGTGTAAGTGCTGCTCAGGAAGGAAACTCGAGGCCGAAGCCAGAGGTGAGAAATTTGCTCTTTTTGAGAAAATGTGGGTACCGTCGACCGTTGGCCGACGGCAGCATTGAAGCACACAGTGGCTCCCGGCCCTCCACCGGGAGCGGGGAGCGTAGATGTTAGCATCCCCTAAGGAGCAGTCTCAATCACCTCTGGAGGCCCGCGTCAGGGACGTTTCACAGTTTTCTTGCGAGTGTTTCGGGCCGGTCCCTGTGCCGCGGGCGGCGCCACTCTCCTGCGGCTGGCTCTGCGCTTGCGGGCCCTTCTCGCCGACCTGGCGTCGTGGGCCTCCGCAGGGGGGCGAGCCGTAGATGTTGCGGCCGCAGGGGGGCGCCCTCGGCGACGTGCAGGCGGAGGCGGTGCCTCCGGCGGCGGGATGGAAGCATCGCGGCGGGGCAGGATGTGAAACGCCTCCGTCTGTCTCTGGGCTGCCGCGAACTGTTGGGCAAAGTCCTCGACAGAGTCGCCGAATAGGCCCCTCTGGGAGATGGGAGCGTCGAGAAAGCGTGCTTTGTCGGCATCTGCCATCTGGGCCAGAGAGAGCCACAGGTGTCGCTCCTGGACCACAGCCGTGGACATCACCTGACCAAGGGCCCGCGCCACGACCTTCGTCGCACGAAGGGCGAAGTCGGTGGCAGCGCGGAGTTCCTGCATCGTACCTTGGTCAGGACCACCCTCGTGCAGCTGTTTCAACCCCTTGGCCTGGTAGACCTGTAGGGTCGCCATCGCATGCAGGGCCGAGGCGGCCTGGCCCGCAGCGTGAAAAGCGCGGCCCGCAAGGGCGGACGAGCGCTCACACGCCTTGGACGGGAGACGGGAGGTGGCAGCGCCACGCGGGCAAAGTTGCACCGCCATAGCGCGCTCGACCTGGGGAACCGACGCATACCCCCTGGCCGCCCCGCCATCAAGGGTGGCGAGGGGAGAGGAGCTGGGCAGCGGGCGAGATGAAAAGGGCGCCCGCCAGGTCTTAACCAGCTCCTCGTGCACCTCCGGGAAGAATGGCACCGGGGGAGGGCGAGGCGATGCCGCCGGAGCCGTCCCCAGGAACCAGTCGCCCAGCCGAGAAGGATCGGCCGAGGCCGATGGAGTAACCTCCAGGCCGATCCCCCTGGCGGCTCGGAGGAGCATAGCCGAGAGCTCGGAGTCTGCCTCCGACGGGGCAGCAACCGCGGAGGGGCGCCGCGCCGCCGGAAGAGCGTCCTCACTCCCTGACTCTCCCTCTGACGCAGCGTCAGACATCTCTTCCTCCTGTGGAGCGCCAAAGGAGACGCCCAGCCCGGCTGGCGGGGAGGCGTACTGCTTTGGCATCTCGACGGGGGTATGCTGGCGGGCGGAAGACCGCAGGGCTTTTGGAGCCGGCGGAACGTTCGGCACCGTGACTCGAAATTCCCCCTCGTGCCTCGCCACAGCGGCGGAAAAATTCCGCAGGCCGTGGGGCGCGAAGGGGGGCCTGCCCGCGAGCGAGCGGCGAGTCCTCAGCATTCCCATGGTCATGCTTTCGCAATGAATGCATGAACCATCCGTGAAAGCTGCCTCAGCATGTTCGATGCCCAGACATGTGAAGCAGCTTTCATGTCCGTCCAGTGAGGTGAGGAAACTGCCACACCCAGAAGCGCACGGCCGGAAAGCCATTCTGAAAAGAACGTCTTTACACAGCCGTGAGAAATTGCTCTTTTAGTCCCGGTCTGCCCAGGGAGGAAACCGCGGCACCACTGTGCACTCAATGGGGCTTGCTCGCTGGAAAGCAGGAGGCTTTAATGGCCGTGAAAACGGCCGCCCGCGGGACCCCGCTGGCGGCGCCGAGAAATTCACTCTTTCAGTAAAGCTTTGTTTCTTATTCGATCGGCGCACGCCAGCAGAGAAGAACAGCAGCAGCAGGAACGTGAAGTCTTCCTCTTTGAAGATTCTTCTTCTGGAGAAGGGAAGGCTTGAGCATGAAGGCTCTGAAAGCGAAAGTCTGTTTGAGTGATGCGCGCCGCCATCTTATATACCCGTATGTACGGGGGAGTGGCCGACGCGCACGTCCACTCGCCAATTTGCAATTGGTCTTTTTATATTAGGCTCAGAGATGATCGGTCTCTCAGGCGAGATCCCATGTAACGTCGAAGTGATTCGACTGAAGGGGAACTCAAAACTGCAAGTTTATTTCTCACAATTCTGAGTTAATTTCTCAGAATGAGGGAATTCGGACTTTATAACTAACAATGGCGAGTTTATATCATGCAATTCTATCATGATAACTCACAAGTACAAGTTTATATCACACAATTCTGACTTAATTTCTCAGAATTAGGGAATTCTGACTTTATAACTCTAAATTACGAGATTATATTATGCAATTCTAACATGGTAACTCACAAGTAAGAGTTTATATCACACATTTCTGACTTCATTTATCAGAATTAGGAAAATCGGACTTTATAACTCACAATTACGAGATTATATCATGCAATTCAAACATGATAAGTCACAAGTATGGGTTTATATCACACAATTCTGACTTAATTTCTCAGAATTAGGCAATTCGGACTTTATAACGCACAATTGTGAGTTTATATCATGCAGTTCTATCATGATAACTCACAAGTACGAGTTTATATCACAGATTTCTGAATTAATTTCTCAGAATTAGTGAATTCAGACTTTATAACTCACAACTGCGAGTTTATATCATGCAATTCTATCATGATAACTCACAATTACGAGTTTATATCATGCAATTCTATCATGATAACTCACAAGTACGAGTTTATATCACATATTTATGAATTAATTTCATAAGTTTAATTTCATAATTCACAAGTGCGAGTTTATATCATGCAATTCTAACATGATAACTCACAATTATGAGTTTATATCACAGAATTCTGACTTAATTTCTCAGAATTGTAGATTTCGGACTTTATAACTCACAATTACGAGATTATATCATACAATTTTAACCTAATAACTCACAATTGCGAGTTTATATCACAGAATTCTGACTTAATTTCTCAGAATTAGGGAATTTAGACTTTATAACTCACAATTACGAGTTTAAATCATGCAATTCTAACATTATAACTCACAAGTATGAGTTTATATCACACAATTCTGACTTAATTTCTCAGAATTAGGGAATTCGGACTTTATAACTCATAATGGCGAGTTTATTTCATGCAATTCTATCATGATAGCTCACAAGTAAAAGTTTATATCACACAATTCTGACTTAATTTCTCAGAATTAGAGAATTCGGACTTTATAATTCTCAATTACGAGATTATATCATGCAATTCTAACATGATAAGTCACAAGTATTGGTTTACATCACAGATTTCTGAATTAATTTCTCAGAATTAGTGAATTCAGACTATAACTCACAATTGCGAGTTTATATCATGCAATTCTATCATGATAACTCACAATTACGAGTTTATATCATGCAATTCTATCATGATAACTCACAATTACGAGTTTATATCATGCAATTCTATCATGATAACTCACAAGTACGAGTTTATATCACATATTTATGAATTTATTTCTCAGAATTAGTGAATTCCGACTTTATAACTCACAAGTGCGAGTTTATATCATGCAATTCTATCATGATAACTCACAATTACGAGTTTATATCATGCAATTCTATCATGATAACTCACAATTACGAGTTTATATCATGCAATTCTATCATGATAACTCACAAGTACGAGTTTATATCACACAATTCTGACTAAATTTCTCAGAATTAGGGAATTCGGACGTTATAACTCACAATTGTGAGTTTATATCATGCAGTTCTATCATGATAACTCACAAGTACGAGTTTATATCACAGATTTCTGAATTAATTTCTCAGAAATAGTGTATTCAGACTTTATAACTCACATTTGCGAGTTTATATCATGCAATTCTATCATGATAACTCACAATTACGAGTTTATATCATGCAATTCTATCATGATAACTCACAAGTACGAGTTTATAACACATATTTCTGAATTAATTTCTCAGAGTTAGTGAATTCAGACTTTATAACTCACAATTGCGAGTTTATATCATGCAATTCTATCATGATAACTCACAATTGTGAGTTTATATCATGCAATTCTATCATGATATCTCACAATTACGAGTTTATATCACATATTTATGAATTAATTTCAAAAGTTTAATTTCATAATTCACAAGTGCGAGTTTATATTATGCAATTCTGACTTAATTTCTCAAAATTAGGGAATTTGGACTTTATAACTCATAATGGTGAGTTTATGTCATGCAATTCTATCATGATAACTCACAATTACGAGTTTATATCATGGAATTCTGGCTTAATTTCTGAGAATTAGGGAATTTGGACTTTATAACTCACAATTACAAGTTTACATCATGCAATTCTATCATGATAACTCACAAGTACGAGTTTATATCACACAATTCTGACTTAATTTCTCAGAATGAGGGAATTCGGACGTTATAACTCACAATTGTGAGTTTATATCATGCAGTTCTATCATGATAACTCACAAGTACGAGTTTATATCACACAATTCTGGCTTAATTTCTGAGAATTAGGGAATTTGGACTTTATAACTCACAATTACAAGTTTACATCATGCAATTCTAACATTATAACTCACAAGTATGAGTTTATATCACACAATTCTGACTTAATTTCTCAGAATTAGGGAATTCGGACTTTATAACTCATAATGGCGAGTTTATGTCATGCAATTCAATCATGATAACTCACAATTGTGAGTTTATATCACAGATTTCTGAATTAATTTCTCAGAATTAGGGAATTCGGACTTTATAACTCACAATTACAAGTTTACATCATGCAATTCTAACATTATAACTCACAATTGTGAGTTTATATCACAGATTTCTGAATTAATTTCTCAGAATTAGTGAATTCAGACTTTATAACTCACAATTGCGAGTTTATATCATGCAATTCTATCATGATAACTCACAATTACGAGTTTATATCATGCAATTCTATCATGATAACTCACAATTACGAGTTTATATCATGCAATTCTATCATGATAACTCACAAGTACGAGTGTATATCACATATTTATGAATTAATTTCTCAGAATTAGTGAATTCCAACTTTATAACTCACAAGTGCAAGTTTATATCATGCAATTCTGTCATGATAACTCACAAGTACGAGTTTATATCACAGATTTCTGAATTAATTTCTCAGAATTAGTGAATTCAGACTTTATAACTCACAATTGCGAGTTTATATCATGCAATTCTATCATGATAACTCACAATTACGAGTTTATATAACATATTTATGAATTAATTTCATAAGTTTAATTTCATAATTCACAAGTGCGAGTTTATATCATGCAATTCTGAATTAATTTCTCAGAATTAGTGAATTCCAACTTTATAACTCACAAGTGCAAGTTTATATCATGCAATTCTGTCATGATAACTCACAAGTACGAGTGTATATCACATATTTATGAATTAATTTCTCAGAATTAGTGAATTCCAACTTTATAACTCACAAGTGCAAGTTTATATCATGCAATTCTGTCATGATAACTCACAAGTACGAGTTTATATCACAGATTTCTGAATTAATTTCTCAGAATTAGTGAATTCAGACTTTATAACTCACAATTGCGAGTTTATATCATGCAATTCTATCATGATAACTCACAATTACGAGTTTATATAACATATTTATGAATTAATTTCATAAGTTTAATTTCATAATTCACAAGTGCGAGTTTATATCATGCAATTCTGACTTAATTTCTCAGAATTAGGGAATTCGGACTTTATAACTCATAATGGCGAGTTTATGTCATGCAATTCAATCATGATAACTCACAATTGTGAGTTTATATCACAGATTTCTGAATTAATTTCTCAGAATTAGGGAATTCGGACTTTATAACTCACAATTACAAGTTTACATCATGCAATTCTAACATTATAACTCACAATTGTGAGTTTATATCACAGATTTCTGAATTAATTTCTCAGAATTAGTGAATTCAGACTTTATAACTCACAATTGCGAGTTTATATCATGCAATTCTATCATGATAACTCACAATTACGAGTTTATATAACATATTTATGAATTAATTTCATAAGTTTAATTTCATAATTCACAAGTGCGAGTTTATATCATGCAATTCTGACTTAATTTCTCAGAATTAGGGAATTCGGACTTTATAACTAACAATGGCGAGTTTATTTCATGCAATTCTATCATGATAACTCACAAGTACGAGTTTATATCACATATTTATGAATTAATTTCATAAGTTTAATTTCATAATTCACAAGTGCGAGTTTATATCAGGCAATTCTAACATGATAACTCACAATTATGAGTTTATATCACAGAATTCTGACTTAATTTCTCAGAATTGTAGATTTCGGACTTTATAACTCACAATTACGAGATTATATCATACAATTCTAACATAATAACTCTCAATTGCGAGTTTATATCACAGAATTCTGACTTAATTTCTCAGAATTGTGGATTTTGGACTTTATATCTCACAATTACGAGATTATATCATGCAATTCTAACCTAAAAAATGACATTTGCGAGTTTATATCACACAATTCTGACTTAATTTCTCAGAATTAGGGAATTCGGACTTTATAACTCATAATGGCGAGTTTCTGTCATGCAATTCTATCATGATAACTCACAAGTACAAGTTTATATCACACAATTCTGACTTAATTTCTCAGAATTAGGGAATTCGGACTTTATAACTCACAATTACGAGTTTATATCATGCAATTCTAACATGGTAACTCACAATTATGAGTTTATATCACACAATTCTGACTAAATTTCTCAGAATTAGGGAATTCGGACTTTATAACTCACAATTACAAGTTTATATCATGCAATTCTAACATGGTAACTCACAATTATGAGTTTATATCACACAATTCTGACTTAATTTCTCAGAATTGTAGATTTCGGACTTTATAACTCACAATTACGAGATTATATCATACAATTCTAACCTAATAACTCTCAATTGCGAGTTTATATCACAGAATTCTGACTTAATTTCTCAGAATTGTGGATTTTGGACTTTATATCTCACAATTACGAGATTATATCATGCAATTCTAACCTAAAAACTGACATTTGCGAGTTTATATCACACAATTCTGACTTAATTTCTCAGAATTAGGGAATTCGGACTTTATAACTCATAATGGCGAGTTTCTGTCATGCAATTCTATCATGATAACTCACAAGTACAAGTTTATATCACACAATTCTGACTTAATTTCTCAGAATTAGGGAATTCGGACTTTATAACTCACAATTACGAGTTTATATCATGCAATTCTAACATGGTAACTCACAATTATGAGTTTATATCACACAATTCTGACTAAATTTCTCAGAATTAGGGAATTCGGACTTTATAACTCACAATTACAAGTCTATATCATGGAATTTTAACTTAATAACTCACAACTGCAAGTTTATTTCTCACAATTCTGACTTAATTTCTCAGAATTAGGCAATTCTGATTTTATAACTAACAATGGCGAGTTTATATCATGCAATTCTATCATGATAACTCACAAGTACAAGTTTATATCACACAATTCGGACTTAATTTCTCAGAATTAGGGAATTCTGACTTTATAACTCTAAATTACGAGATTATATTATGCAATTCTAACATGGTATCTCACAAGTAAGAGTTTATATCACACATTTCTGACTTAATTTCTCAGAATTAGGGAATTCGGACTTTATAACTCTCAATTACGAGATTATATCATGCAATTCTAACATGATAAGTCACAAGTATTGGTTTACATCACAGATTTCTGAATTAATTTCTCAGAATTAGTGAATTCAGACTATAACTCACAATTGCGAGTTTATGTCATGCAATTCTATCATGATAACTCACAAGTACAAGTTTATATCACACAATTCTGACTTAATTTATCAGAATTAGGCAATTCGGACTTTATAACGCACAATTGCAAGTTTATATCATGCAATTCTATTATGATAACTCACAAGTACGAGTTTATATCACACAATTCTGACTTAATTTCTCAGAATGAGGGAATTCGGACGTTATAACTCACAATTGTGAGTTTATATCATGCAGTTCTATCATGATAACTCACAAGTACGAGTTTATATCACACAATTCTGGCTTAATTTCTGAGAATTAGGGAATTTGGACTTTATAACTCACAATTACAAGTTTACATCATGCAATTCTAACATTATAACTCACAAGTATGAGTTTATATCACACAATTCTGACTTAATTTCTCAGAATTAGGGAATTCGGACTTTATAACTCACAATTACAAGTTTACATCATGCAATTCTAACATTATAACTCACAATTGTGAGTTTATATCACAGATTTCTGAATTAATTTCTCAGAATTAGTGAATTCAGACTTTATAACTCACAATTGCGAGTTTATATCATGCAATTCTATCATGATAACTCACAATTACGAGTTTATATCATGCAATTCTATCATGATAACTCACAATTACGAGTTTATATCATGCAATTCTATCATGATAACTCACAAGTACGAGTGTATATCACATATTTATGAATTAATTTCTCAGAATTAGTGAATTCCAACTTTATAACTCACAAGTGCAAGTTTATATCATGCAATTCTGTCATGATAACTCACAAGTACGAGTTTATATCACAGATTTCTGAATTAATTTCTCAGAATTAGTGAATTCAGACTTTATAACTCACAATTGCGAGTTTATATCATGCAATTCTATCATGATAACTCACAATTACGAGTTTATATAACATATTTATGAATTAATTTCATAAGTTTAATTTCATAATTCACAAGTGCGAGTTTATATCACACAATTCTGACTTAATTTCTCAGAATTAGGGAATTCGGACTTTATAACTCATAATGGCGAGTTTATGTCATGCAATTCTATCATGATAACTCACAAGTACAAGTTTATATCACACAATTCTGACTTAATTTCTCAGAATTAGGGAATTCGGACTTTATAACTCACAATTACGAGTTTATATCATGCAATTCTAACATGGTAACTCACAATTATGAGTTTATATCACACAATTCTGACTAAATTTCTCAGAATTAGGGAATTCGGACTTTATAACTCACAATTACAAGTCTATATCATGGAATTTTAACTTAATAACTCACAACTGCAAGTTTATTTCTCACAATTCTGACTTAATTTCTCAGAATTAGGCAATTCTGATTTTATAACTAACAATGGCGAGTTTATATCATGCAATTCTATCATGATAACTCACAAGTACAAGTTTATATCACACAATTCGGACTTAATTTCTCAGAATTAGGGAATTCTGACTTTATAACTCTAAATTACGAGATTATATTATGCAATTCTAACATGGTATCTCACAAGTAAGAGTTTATATCACACATTTCTGACTTAATTTCTCAGAATTAGGGAATTCGGACTTTATAACTCTCAATTACGAGATTATATCATGCAATTCTAACATGATAAGTCACAAGTATTGGTTTACATCACAGATTTCTGAATTAATTTCTCAGAATTAGTGAATTCAGACTATAACTCACAATTGCGAGTTTATGTCATGCAATTCTATCATGATAACTCACAAGTACAAGTTTATATCACACAATTCTGACTTAATTTATCAGAATTAGGCAATTCGGACTTTATAACGCACAATTGCAAGTTTATATCATGCAATTCTATTATGATAACTCACAAGTACGAGTTTATATCACACAATTCTGACTTAATTTCTCAGAATGAGGGAATTCGGACGTTATAACTCACAATTGTGAGTTTATATCATGCAGTTCTATCATGATAACTCACAAGTACGAGTTTATATCACACAATTCTGGCTTAATTTCTGAGAATTAGGGAATTTGGACTTTATAACTCACAATTACAAGTTTACATCATGCAATTCTAACATTATAACTCACAAGTATGAGTTTATATCACACAATTCTGACTTAATTTCTCAGAATTAGGGAATTCGGACTTTATAACTCACAATTACAAGTGTACATCATGCAATTCTAACATTATAACTCACAATTGTGAGTTTATATCACAGATTTCTGAATTAATTTCTCAGAATTAGTGAATTCAGACTTTATAACTCACAATTGCGAGTTTATATCATGCAATTCTATCATGATAACTCACAATTACGAGTTTATATCATGCAATTCTATCATGATAACTCACAATTACGAGTTTATATCATGCAATTCTATCATGATAACTCACAAGTACGAGTGTATATCACATATTTATGAATTAATTTCTCAGAATTAGTGAATTCCAACTTTATAACTCACAAGTGCAAGTTTATATCATGCAATTCTGTCATGATAACTCACAAGTACGAGTTTATATCACAGATTTCTGAATTAATTTCTCAGAATTAGTGAATTCAGACTTTATAACTCACAATTGCGAGTTTATATCATGCAATTCTATCATGATAACTCACAATTACGAGTTTATATAACATATTTATGAATTAATTTCATAAGTTTAATTTCATAATTCACAAGTGCGAGTTTATATCATGCAATTCTGACTTAATTTCTCAGAATTAGGGAATTCGGACTTTATAACTCATAATGGCGAGTTTATGTCATGCAATTCAATCATGATAACTCACAATTACGAGTTTATATCATGGAATTCTAACTTAATATCTCACAACTGCCAGTTTATTTCACACAAAATTTCTTAATTTCTCTTAATTTCTCAGAATTAGGGAATTCGGACTTTATAACTCTCAATTATGAGATTATATCATGCAATTCTAACATAATAAGTCACAAGTATGGGTTTATATCACAGATTTCTGAATTAATTTCTCAGAATTAGTGAATTCAGACTTTATAACTCACAATTGCGAGTTTATATCATGCAATTCTATCATGATAACTCACAAGTACGAGTTTATATCACATATTTATGAATTAATTTCATAAGTTTAATTTCATAATTCACAAGTGCAAGTTTATATCATGCAATTCTAACATGATAACTCACAATTATGAGTTTATATCACAGAATTCTGACTTAATTTCTCAGAATTGTAGATTTCGAACTTTATAACTCACAATTACGAGATTATATCATACAATTCTAACCTAATAACTCACAATTGCGAGTTTATATCACACAATTCTGACTTGATTTCTCAGAATTAGGGAATTTAGACTTTATAACTCACAATTACGAGTTTAAATCATGCAATTCTAACAAGATAACTCACAAGTATGAGTTTATATTACACAATTCTGACTTATTTCTCAGAATTAGGGAATTTGGACTTTATAACTCACAATTACCTGTTTATTTTATGCAATTCTAACATGATAACTCACAATTATGAGTTTATGTCACACAATTCTGGCTTAATTTCTGAGAATTAGGGAATTTGGACTTTATAACACACAATTACAAGTTTATATCATGCAATTCTAACATTATAACTCACAAGTATGAGTTTATATCACACAATTCTGACTTAATTTCTCAGAATTGCGGATTTCGGACTTTATATCTCACAATTACGAGATTATATCATGCAATTCTAACCTAAAAACTGACATTTGCGAGTTTATATCACACAATTCTGACTTAATTTCTCAGAATTAGGGAATTCGGACTTTATAACTCTCAATTACGAGATTATATCATGCAATTCTATCATGATAGCTCACAATTACGAGTTTATATCATGCAATTCTATCATGATAACTCACAAGTACGAGTTTATATCATGCAATTCTATCATGATAACTCACAAGTACGAGTTTATATCACATATTTATGAATTAATTTCTCAGAATTAGTGAATTCCGACTTTATAACTCACAAGTGCGAGTTTATATCATGCAATTCTATCATGATAACTCACAAGTACGAGTTTATATCACACAATTCTGACTAAATTTCTCAGAATTAGGGAATTCGGACGTTATAACTCACAATTGTGAGTCTATATCATGCAGTTCTATCATGATAACTCACAAGTACGAGTTTATATCATGCAATTCTATCATGATAACTCACAATTACGAGTTTATATCATGCAATTCTATCATGATAACTCACAGGTACGAGTTTATATCACACAATTCTGACTTAATTTCTCAGAATCAGGGAATTCGGACTTTATAACTCATAATGGCGAGTTTATGTCATGCAATTCTATCATGATAACTCACAAGTACAAGTTAATATCACACAATTCTGACTTAATTTCTCAGAATTAGGGAATTCGGACTTTATAACTCACAATTACGAGTTTATATCATGCAATTCTATCATGATAACTCACAATTACGAGTTTATATCATGCAATTCTATCATGATAACTCACAAGTACGAATTTATATCACATATTTATGAATTAATTTCTCAGAATTAGTGAATTCCGACTTTATAACTCACAAGTGCGAGTTTATATCATGCAATTCTATCATGATAACTCACAAGTACGAGTTTATATCACAGATTTCTGAATTAATTTCTCAGAATTAGTGAATTCAGACTTTATAACTCACAATTACGAGTTTATATCATGCAATTCTATCATGATAACTCACAAGTATGAGTTTATATCACATATTTATGAATTAATTTCTCAGAGTTAGTGAATTCAGACTTTATAACTCACAACTGCGAGTTTATATCATGCAATTCTATCATGATAACTCACAATTGTGAGTTTATATCATGCAATTCTATCATGATAACTCACAATTACCAGTTTATATAACATATTTATGAATTAATTTCATAAGTTTAATTTCATAATTCACAAGTGCGAGTTTATATCATGCAATTCTGACTTAATTTCTCAATATTAGGGAATTCGGACTTTATAACTCATAATGGCGAGTTTATGTCAAGCAATTCTATCATGATAACTCACAATTACGAGTTTATATCATGAAATTCTAACTTAATATCTCACAACTGCAAATTTATTTCACACAATTCTGACTTAATTTCTCAGAATTAGGGAATTCGGACTTTATGACTCTCAATTACGAGATTATATCATGCAATTCTAACATAATAAGTCACAAGTATGGGTTTATATCACAGATTTCTGAAATAATTTCTCAGAATTAGTGAATTCAGACTTTATAACTCACAATTGCGAGTTTATATCATGCAATTCTATCATGATAACTCACAAGTACGAGTTTATATAACAGAATTCTGACTCAATTTCTCAGAATTGTAGATTTCGGACTTTATAACTCACAATTACGAGATTATATCATACAATTCTAACCTAATAACTCACAATTGCGAGTTTATATCACACAATTCTGACTTAATTTCTCAGAATTAGGGAATTTAGACTTTATAACTTACAATTACGAGTTTAAATCATGCAATTCTAACAAGATAACTCACAAGTATGAGTTTATATTACACAATTCTGACTTAATTTCTCAGAATTAGGGAATTTGGACTTTATAACTCACAATTACCTGTTTATTTTATGCAATTCTAACATGATAACTAACAAGTACAAGTTTATATCACACAATTCTGACTTAATTTCTCAGAATTAGGGAATTCGGACTTTATAACTCTCAATTACGAGATTATATCATGCAATTCTAACATGATAAGTCACAAGTATGGGTTTACATCACAGATTTCTGAATTAATTTCTCAGAATTAGTGAATTCAGACTATAACTCACAATTGCGAGTTTATATCATGCAATTCTATCATGATAACTCACAATTACGAGTTTATATCATGCAATTCTATCATGATAACTCACAATTACGAGTTTATATCATGCAATTCTATCATGATAACTCACAAGTACGAGTTTATATCACACAATTCTGACTAAATTTCTCAGAATTAGGGAATTCGGACGTTATAACTCACAATTGTGAGTTTATATCATGCAGTTCTATCATGATAACTCACAAGTACGAGTTTATATCACAGATTTCTGAATTAATTTCTCAGAAATAGTGTATTCAGACTTTATAACTCACATTTGCGAGTTTATATCATGCAATTCTATCATGATAACTCACAATTACGAGTTTATATCATGCAATTCTATCATGATAACTCACAAGTACGAGTTTATATCACATATTTCTGAATTAATTTCTCAGAGTTAGTGAATTCAGACTTTATAACTCACAATTGCGAGTTTATATCATGCAATTCTATCATGATAACTCACAATTGTGAGTTTATATCATGCAATTCTATCATGATATCTCACAATTACGAGTTTATATCACATATTTATGAATTAATTTCATAAGTTTAATTTCATAATTCACAAGTGCGAGTTTATATCATGCAATTCTGACTTAATTTCTCAAAATTAGGGAATTCGGACTTTATAACTCATAATGGTGAGTTTATGTCATGCAATTCTATCATGATAACTCACAATTACGAGTTTATATCATGGAATTCTAACTTAATATCTCACGACTGCAAATTTATTTCACACAATTCTGACTTAATTTCTCAGAATTAGTGAATTCAGACTTTATAACTCACAATTGCGAATTTATATCATGCAATTCTATCATGATAACTCACAAGTACGAGTTTATATCACATATTTATGAATTAATTTCATAAGTTTAATTTCATAATTCACAAGTGCGAGTTTATATCATGCAATTCTAACATGATAACTCACAATTATGAGTTTATATCACAGAATTCTGACTTAATTTCTCAGAATTGTAGATTTTCGGACTTTATAACTCACAATTACGAGATTATAACATACAATGCTAACCTAATAACTCTCAATTGCGAGTTTATATCACACAATTCTGACTTAATTTCTCAGAATTAGGGAATTTAGACTTTATAACTCAATTACGAGTTGAAATCATGCAATTCTAACAAGATAACTCACAATTATGAGTTTATATCACACAATTCTGGCTTAATTTCTGAGAATTAGGGAATTTGGACTTTATAACTCACAATTACCTGTTTATTTTATGCAATTCTAACATGATAACTCACAATTATGAGTTTATATCACACAATTCTGGCTTAATTTCTGAGAATTAGGGAATTTGGACATTATAACTCACAATTACAAGTTTATATCATGCAATTCTAACATTATAACTCACAAGTATGGGTTTATATCACACAATTCTGACTTAATTTCTCAGAATTGCGGATTTCGGGCTTTATATCTCAAAATTACAAGATTATATCATGCAATTCTAACCTAAAAACTGACATTTGCGGGTTTATATCACACAATTCTGACTTAATTTCTCAGAATTAGGGAATTCGGACTTTATAACTCATAATGGCGAGTTTATGTCATGCAATTCTATCATGATAACTCACAAGTACAAGTTTATATCACACAATTCTGACTTAATTTCTCAGAAATAGGGAATTCGGACTTTATAACTCACAATTACAAGTTTATATCATGGAATTTTACATTAATAACTCACAACTGCAAGTTTATTTCTCACAATTCTGACTTAATTTCTCAGAATTAGGGAATTCGGACGTTATAACTCACAATTGTGAGTTTATATCATGTAGTTCTATCATGATAACTCACAAGTACAAGTTTAAATCACAGATTTCTGAATTAATTTCTCAGAATTAGTGAATTCAGATTTTATAACTCTAAATTACGAGATTATATTATGCAATTCTAACATCGTAACTCACAAGTAAGAATTTATATCACACATTTCTGACTTAATTTATCAGAATTAGGGAAATCAGACTTTATAACTCACAATTACGAGATTATATCATGCAATTCAAACATGATAAGTCACAAGTATGGGTTTATATCACACAATTCTGACTTAATTTCTCAGAATTAGGCAATTCGGACTTTATAAGGCAGAATTGCAAGTTTATATCATGCAATTCTATCATGATAACTCACAAGTACGAGTTTATATCACACAATTCTGACTTAATTTCTCAGAATTAGGGAATTCGGACGTTATAACTCACAATTGTGAGTTTATATCATGCAGTTCTATCATGATAACTCACAAGTACGAGTTTATATCACAGATTTCTGAATTAATTTCATAAGTTTAATTTCATAATTCACAAGTGCGAGTTTATATCATGCAATTCTGACTTAATTTCTCAGAATTAGGGAATTCGGACTTTATAACTGATAATGGTGAGTTTATGTCATGCAATTCTATCATGATAACTCACAATTACGAGTTTATATCATGGAATTCTAACTTAATATCTCACAACTGCAAGTTTATTTCACACAATTCTGACTTAATTTCTCAGAATTAGGGAATTCTGACTTTATAACTCTCAATAACGAGATTATATCATGCAATGCTAACATAAAAAGTCACAAGTATGGGTTTATATCACATATCTATGAATTAATTTCTCAGAATTAGTGAATTCAGACTTTATAACTCACAATTGCGAGTTTATATCATGCAATTCTATCATGATAACTCACAATTACGAGTTTATATCATGCAATTCTATCATGATAACTCACAATTACGAGTTTATATCATGCAATTCTATCATGATAACTCACAGGTACGAGTTTATATCACACAATTCTGACTTAATTTCTCAGAATTAGGGAATTCGGACGTTATAACTCACAATTGTGAGTTTATATCATGCAGTTCTATCATGATAACTCACAAGTACGAGTTTATATCACAGATTTCTGAATTAATTTCTCAGAATTAGTGTATTCAGACTTTATAACTTACAATTGCGAGTTTATATCATGCAATTCTATCATGATAACTCACATTTACGAGTTTATATCATGCAATTCTATCATGATAACTCACAAGTACGAGTTTATATCACATATTTATTAATTAATTTCTCAGAGTTAGTGAATTCAGACTTTATACAGTAACTCACAATTGCGAGTTTATATCATGCAATTCTTTCATGATAACTCACAATTACGAGTTTATATCACATATTTATTAATTAATTTCATAAGTTTAATTTCATAATTCACAAGTGCGAGTTTATATCATGCAATTCTGACTTAATTTCTCAGAATTAGGGAATTCGAACTTTATAACTCATAATGACGAGTTTATGTCATGCAATTCTATCATGATAACTCACAATTACGAGTTTATATCATGGAATTCTAACTTAATATCTCACAACTGCAAGTTTTTTTCACACAATTCTGACTTAATTTCTCAGAATTAGGGAATTCGGACTTTATAACTCTCAATTACGAGATTATATCATGCAATTCTAACATAATAAGTCACAAGTATGGGTTTATATCACAGATTTCTGAATTAATTTCTCAGAATTAGTGAATTCAGACTTTATAACTCACAATTGCGAGTTTATATCATGCAATTCTATCATGATAAGTCACAAGTACGTATTTATATCACATATTTATGAATTAATTTCTCAGAATTAGTGAATTCAAACTTTATAACTCACAAGTGCGAGTTTATATCATGCAATTCTATCATGCTAACTCACAAGTACGACTTTATATCACACATTTCTGACATCATTTCTCAGAATTAGGGAAAGCGGACTTTATAACTCACAATTACGAGTTTATATCATGCAATTCTAACATGGTAACTCACAATTATGAGTTTATATCACACAATTCTGACTAAATTTCTCAGAATTAGGGAATTCGGACTTTATAACTCACAATTGCAAGTTTATATCAACGAATTTTAACTTAACTCAAAACTGCAAGTTTATTTCTCACAATTCTGACTTAATTTCTCAGAATTAGGGAATTCGGACTTTATAACTAACAATGGCGAGTTTATATCATGCAATTCTATCATGATAACTCACAAGTACACGTTTATATCACACAATTCTGACTTAATTTCTCAGAATTAGGGAATTCTGACTTTATAACTCTAAATTACGAGATTATATTATGCAATTCTAACATGGTAACTCACAAGTAAGAGTTTATATCACACATTTCTGTCTTAATTTATCAGAATTAGGGAAATCGGACTTTATAACTCACAATTACGAGATTATATCATGCAATTCAAACAAGATAACTCACAAGTATGAGTTTATATTACACAATTCTGACTTAATTTCTCAGAATTAGGCAATTCGGACGTTATAACTCACAATTGTGAGTTTATATCATGCAGTTCTATCATGATATCTCACAAGTACGAGTTTATATCACAGATTTCTGAATTAATTTCTCAGAATTAGTGAATTCAGACTTTATAACTCACAACTGCGAGTTTATATCATGCAATTCTATCATGATAACTCACAATTACGAGTTTATATCATGCAATTCTATCATGATAACTCACAGGTACGAGTTTATATCACACAATTCTGACTTAATTTCTCAGAATTAGGGAAGTCGGACGTTATAACTCACAATTGTGAGTTTATATCATGCAGTTCTATCATGATAACTCACAAGTACGAGTTTATATCACAGATTTCTGAATTAATTTCTCAGAATTAGTGTATTCAGACTTCATAACTCACAATTGCGAGTTTATATCATGCAATTCTATCATGATAATTCACAATTACGAGTTTATATCATGCAATTCTATCATGATAACTCACAATTACGAGTTTATATCATGCAATTCTATCATGATAACTCACAGGTACGAGTTTATATCACACAATTCTGACTTAATTTCTCAGAATTAGGGAACTCGGATGTTATAACTCACAATTGTGAGTTTATATCATGCAATTCTATCATGATAACTCACAATTACGAGTTTATATCATGCAATTCTATCATGATAACTCAAAAGTATGAGTTTATATCACAGATTTCTGAATTAATTTCTCAGAATTAGTGTATTCAGACTTTCTAACTCACATTTGCGAGTTTATATCATGCAATTCTATCATGATAACTCACAATTACGATTTTATATCATGAAGTTCTATCATGATAACTCACAAGTACGAGTTTATATCACAGATTTCTGAATTAATTTCTCAGAATTAGTGTATTCAGACTTTATAACTCTCAATTACGAGATTATATCATGCAATTCTAACATAATAAGTCACAAGTATGGGTTTATATCACAGATTTCTGAATTAATTTCTCAGAATTAGTGAATTCAGACTTTATAACTCACAATTGCGAGTTTATATCATGCAATTCTATCATGATAAGTCACAAGTACGTATTTATATCACATATTTATGAATTAATTTCTCAGAATTAGTGAATTCAAACTTTATAACTCACAAGTGCGAGTTTATATCATGCAATTCTATCATGCTAACTCACAAGTACGACTTTATATCACACATTTCTGACATCATTTCTCAGAATTAGGGAAAGCGGACTTTATAACTCACAATTACGAGTTTATATCATGCAATTCTAACATGGTAACTCACAATTATGAGTTTATATCACACAATTCTGACTAAATTTCTCAGAATTAGGGAATTCGGACTTTATAACTCACAATTACAAGTTTATATCAACGAATTTTAACTTAACTCAAAACTGCAAGTTTATTTCTCACAATTCTGACTTAATTTCTCAGAATTAGGGAATTCGGACTTTATAACTAACAATGGCGAGTTTATATCATGCAATTCTATCATGATAACTCACAAGTACACGTTTATATCACACAATTCTGACTTAATTTCTCAGAATTAGGGAATTCTGACTTTATAACTCTAAATTACGAGATTATATTATGCAATTCTAACATGGTAACTCACAAGTAAGAGTTTATATCACACATTTCTGTCTTAATTTATCAGAATTAGGGAAATCGGACTTTATAACTCACAATTACGAGATTATATCATGCAATTCAAACAAGATAACTCACAAGTATGAGTTTATATTACACAATTCTGACTTAATTTCTCAGAATTAGGCAATTCGGACGTTATAACTCACAATTGTGAGTTTATATCATGCAGTTCTATCATGATATCTCACAAGTACGAGTTTATATCACAGATTTCTGAATTAATTTCTCAGAATTAGTGAATTCAGACTTTATAACTCACAACTGCGAGTTTATATCATGCAATTCTATCATGATAACTCACAATTACGAGTTTATATCATGCAATTCTATCATGATAACTCACAGGTACGAGTTTATATCACACAATTCTGACTTAATTTCTCAGAATTAGGGAAGTCGGACGTTATAACTCACAATTGTGAGTTTATATCATGCAGTTCTATCATGATAACTCACAAGTACGAGTTTATATCACAGATTTCTGAATTAATTTCTCAGAATTAGTGTATTCAGACTTCATAACTCACAATTGCGAGTTTATATCATGCAATTCTATCATGATAATTCACAATTACGAGTTTATATCATGCAATTCTATCATGATAACTCACAATTACGAGTTTATATCATGCAATTCTATCATGATAACTCACAGGTACGAGTTTATATCACACAATTCTGACTTAATTTCTCAGAATTAGGGAACTCGGATGTTATAACTCACAATTGTGAGTTTATATCATGCAATTCTATCATGATAACTCACAATTACGAGTTTATATCATGCAATTCTATCATGATAACTCAAAAGTATGAGTTTATATCACAGATTTCTGAATTAATTTCTCAGAATTAGTGTATTCAGACTTTCTAACTCACATTTGCGAGTTTATATCATGCAATTCTATCATGATAACTCACAATTACGATTTTATATCATGAAGTTCTATCATGATAACTCACAAGTACGAGTTTATATCACAGATTTCTGAATTAATTTCTCAGAATTAGTGTATTCAGACTTTATAACTCTCAATTACGAGATTATATCATGCAATTCTAACATAATAAGTCACAAGTATGGGTTTATATCACAGATTTCTGAATTAATTTCTCAGAATTAGTGAATTCAGACTTTATAACTCACAATTGCGAGTTTATATCATGCAATTCTATCATGATAAGTCACAAGTACGTATTTATATCACATATTTATGAATTAATTTCTCAGAATTAGTGAATTCAAACTTTATAACTCACAAGTGCGAGTTTATATCATGCAATTCTATCATGCTAACTCACAAGTACGACTTTATATCACACATTTCTGACATCATTTCTCAGAATTAGGGAAAGCGGACTTTATAACTCACAATTACGAGTTTATATCATGCAATTCTAACATGGTAACTCACAATTATGAGTTTATATCACACATTTCTGACATCATTTCTCAGAATTAGGGAATTCGGACTTTATAACTCACAATTACAAGTTTATATCAACGAATTTTAACTTAACTCAAAACTGCAAGTTTATTTCTCACAATTCTGACTTAATTTCTCAGAATTAGGGAATTCGGACTTTATAACTAACAATGGCGAGTTTATATCATGCAATTCTATCATGATAACTCACAAGTACACGTTTATATCACACAATTCTGACTTAATTTCTCAGAATTAGGGAATTCTGACTTTATAACTCTAAATTACGAGATTATATTATGCAATTCTAACATGGTAACTCACAAGTAAGAGTTTATATCACACATTTCTGTCTTAATTTATCAGAATTAGGGAAATCGGACTTTATAACTCACAATTACGAGATTATATCATGCAATTCAAACAAGATAACTCACAAGTATGAGTTTATATTACACAATTCTGACTTAATTTCTCAGAATTAGGCAATTCGGACGTTATAACTCACAATTGTGAGTTTATATCATGCAGTTCTATCATGATATCTCACAAGTACGAGTTTATATCACAGATTTCTGAATTAATTTCTCAGAATTAGTGAATTCAGACTTTATAACTCACAACTGCGAGTTTATATCATGCAATTCTATCATGATAACTCACAATTACGAGTTTATATCATGCAATTCTATCATGATAACTCACAGGTACGAGTTTATATCACACAATTCTGACTTAATTTCTCAGAATTAGGGAAGTCGGACGTTATAACTCACAATTGTGAGTTTATATCATGCAGTTCTATCATGATAACTCACAAGTACGAGTTTATATCACAGATTTCTGAATTAATTTCTCAGAATTAGTGTATTCAGACTTCATAACTCACAATTGCGAGTTTATATCATGCAATTCTATCATGATAATTCACAATTACGAGTTTATATCACATATTTATGAATTAATTTCATAAGTTTAATTTCATAATTCACAAGTGCGAGTTTATATCATGCAATTCTGACTTAATTTCTCAGAATTAGGGAATTCGGACTTTATAACTCATAATGGTGAGTTTATGTCATGCAATTCTATCATGATAACTCACAATTACGAGTTTATATCATGGAATTCTAACTTAATATCTCACAACTGCAAGTTTATTTCACACAATTCTGATTTAATTTCTCAGAATTAGGGAATTCTGACTTTATAACTCTCAATAACGAGATTATATCATGCAATGCTAACATAAAAAGTCACAAGTATGGGTTTATATCACAGATTTCTGAATTAATTTCTCAGAATTAGTGAATTCAGACTTTATAACTCACAATTGCGAGTTTATATCATGCAATTCTATCATGATAACTCACAAGTACGAGTTTATATCACATATTTATGAATTAATTTCATAAGTTTAATTTCATAATTCACAAGTGCGAGTTTATATCATGCAATTCTGACTTAATTTCTCAGAATTAGGGAATTCGGACTTTATAACTCATAATGGTGAGTTTATGTCATGCAATTCTATCATGATAACTCACAATTACGAGTTTATATCATGGAATTCTAACTTAATATCTCACAACTGCAAGTTTATTTCACACAATTCTGACTTAATTTCTCAGAATTAGGGAATTCTGACTTTATAACTCTCAATAACGAGATTATATCATGCAATGCTAACATAAAAAGTCACAAGTATGGGTTTATATCACAGATTTCTGAATTAATTTCTCAGAATTAGTGAATTCAGACTTTATAACTCACAATTGCGAGTTTATATCATGCAATTCTATCATGATAACTCACAAGTACGAGTTTATATCACATATTTATGAATTAATTTCATAAGTTTAATTTCATAATTCACAAGTGCGAGTTTATATCATGCAATTCTAACATGATAACTCACAATTATGTGTTTATATCACAGAATTCTGACTTAATTTCTCAGAATTGTAGATTTCGGACTTTATAACTCACAATTACGAGATTATATCATACAATTCTAACCTAATAACTCTAAATTGCGAGTTTATATCACACAATTCTGACTTAATTTCTCAGAGTTAGGGAATTTAGACTTTATAACTCACAATTACGAGTTGAAATCATGCAATTCAAACAAGATAACTCACAAGTATGAGTTTATATTACACAATTCTGACTTAATTTCTCAGAATTAGGGAATTTGGACTTTATAACTCACAATTACCTGTTTATTTTATGCAATTCTAACATGATAACTCACAATTATGAGTTTATATCACACAATTCTGGCTTAATTTCTGAGAATTAGGGAATTTGGACTTTATAACTCACAATTACAAGTTTATATCATGCAATTCTAACATTATAACTCACAAGTATGGGTTTATATCACACAATTCTGACTTAATTTCTCAGAATTGCGGATTTCGGACTTTATATCTCACAATTACGAGATTATATCATGCAATTCTAACCTAAAAACTGACATTTGCGAGTTTATATCACACAATTCTGACTTAATTTCTCAGAATTAGGGAATTCTGACTTTATAACTCACAATTATGAGTTTATGTCATGCAATTCTATCATGATAACTCACAAGTACAAGTTTATATCACACAATTCTGACTTAATTTCTCAGAATTAGGGAATTCGGACTTTATAACTCACAATTACGAGTTTATATCATGCAATTCTAACATGGTAACTCACAATTATGAGTTTATATCACACAATTCTGACTAAATTTCTCAGAATTAGGGAATTCGGACTTTATAACTCACAATTACAAGTTTATATCATGGAATTTTAACTTAATAACTCACAACTGCAAGTTTATTTCTCACAATTCTGACTTAATTTCTCAGAATTAGGGAATTCGGACTTTATAACTCACAATTGTGAGTTTATATCATGCAGTTCTATCATGATAACTCACAAGTACGAGTTTATATCACAGATTTCTGAATTAATTTCTCAGAATTAGTGAATTCAGACTTTATAACTCTAAATTACGAGATTATATTATGCAATTCTAACATGGTAACTCACAAGTAAGAGTTTATATCACACATTTCTGACTTAATTTATCAGAATTAGGGAAATCAGACTTTATAACTCACAATTACGAGATTATATCATGCAATTCAAACATGATAAGTAACAAGTATGGGTTTATATCACACAATTCTGACTTAATTTCTCAGAATTAGGCAATTCGGACTTTATAAGGCAGAATTGCAAGTTTATATCATGCAATTCTATCATGATAACTCACAAGTACGAGTTTATATCACACAATTCTGACTTAATTTCTCAGAATTAGGGAATTCGGACGTTATAACTCACAATTGTGAGTTTATATCATGCAGTTCTATCATGATAACTCACAAGTACGAGTTTATATCACAGATTTCTGAATTAATTTCTCAGAATTAGTGAATTCAGACTTTATAACTCACAATTGCGAGTTTATATCATGCAATTCTATCATGATAACTCACAATTACGAGTTTATATCATGCAATTCTATCATGATAACTCACAATTACGAGTTTATATCATGCAATTCTATCATGATAACTCACAGGTACGAGTTTATATCACACAATTCTGACTTAATTTCTCAGAATTAGGGAACTCGGATGTTATAACTCACAATTGTGAGTTTATATCATGCAATTCTATCATGATAACTCACAATTACGAGTTTATATCATGCAATTCTATCATGATAACTCAAAAGTATGAGTTTATATCACAGATTTCTGAATTAATTTCTCAGAATTAGTGTATTCAGACTTTCTAACTCACATTTGCGAGTTTATATCATGCAATTCTATCATGATAACTCACAATTACGATTTTATATCATGAAGTTCTATCATGATAACTCACAAGTACGAGTTTATATCACAGATTTCTGAATTAATTTCTCAGAATTAGTGTATTCAGACTTTATAACTCACAATTGCGAGTTTATATCATGCAGTTCTATCATGATAATTCACAATTACGAGTTTATATCACATATTTATGAATTAATTTCATAAGTTTAATTTCATAATTCACAAGTGCGAGTTTATATCATGCAATTCTGACTTAATTTCTCAGAATTAGGGAATTCGGACTTTATAACTCATAATGGTGAGTTTATGTCATGCAATTCTATCATGATAACTCACAATTACGAGTTTATATCATGGAATTCTAACTTAATATCTCACACCTAAAAGTTTATTTCACACAATTCTGACTTAATTTCTCAGAATTAGGGAATTCTGACTTTATAACTCTCAATAACGAGATTATATCATGCAATGCTAACATAAAAAGTCACAAGTATGGGTTTATATCACATATTTATGAATTAATTTCTCAGAATTAGTGAATTCAGACTTTATAACTCACAATTGCGAGTTTATATCATGCAATTCTATCATGATAACTCACAATTACGAGTTTATATCATGCAATTCTATCATGATAACTCACAATTACGAGTTTATATCATGCAATTCTATCATGATAACTCACAGGTACGAGTTTATATCACACAATTCTGACTTAATTTCTCAGAATTAGGGAATTCGGACGTTATAACTCACAATTGTGAGTTTATATCATGCAGTTCTATCATGATAACTCACAAGTACGAGTTTATATCACAGATTTCTGAATTAATTTCTCAGAATTAGTGTATTCAGACTTTATAACTCACAATTGCGAGTTTATATCATGCAATTCTATCATGATAACTCACATTTACGAGTTTATATCATGCAATTCTATCATGATAACTCACAAGTACGAGTTTATATCACATATTTATTAATTAATTTCATAAGTTTAATTTCATAATTCACAAGTGCGAGTTTATATCATGCAATTCTATCATGATAACTCACAATTGTGAGTTTATATCATGCAATTCTTTCATGATAACTCACAATTACGAGTTTATATCACATATTTATTAATTAATTTCATAAGTTTAATTTCATAATTCACAAGTGCGAGTTTATATCATGCAGTTCTGACTTAATTTCTCAGAATTAGGGAATTCGAACTTTATAACTCATAATGACGAGTTTATGTCATGCAATTCTATCATGATAACTCACAATTACGAGTTTATATCATGGAATTCTAACTTAATATCTCACAACTGCAAGTTTTTTTCACACAATTCTGACTTAATTTCTCAGAATTAGGGAATTCGGACTTTATAACTCTCAATTACGAGATTATATCATGCAATTCTAACATAATAAGTCACAAGTATGGGTTTATATCACAGATTTCTGAATTAATTTCTCAGAATTAGTGAATTCAGACTTTGTAACTCACAATTGCGAGTTTATATCATGCAATTCTATCATGATAAGTCACAAGTACGAGTTTATATCACATATTTATGAATTAATTTCTCAGAATTAGTGAATTCAAACTTTATAACTCACAAGTGCGAGTTTATATCATGCAATTCTATCATGCTAACTCACAAGTACGACTTTATATCACACATTTCTGACATCATTTCTCAGAATTAGGGAAATCGGACTTTATAACTCACAATTACGAGTTTATATCATGCAATTCTAACATGGTAACTCACAATTATGAGTTTATATCACACAATTCTGACTAAATTTCTCAGAATTAGGGAATTCGGACTTTATAACTCACAATTACGAGTTTATATCATGGAATTCTAACTTAATATCTCACAACTGCAAGTTTATTTCACACAATTCTGACTTAATTTCTCAGAATTAGGGAATTCTGACTTTATAACTCTCAATAACGAGATTATATCATGCAATGCTAACATAAAAAGTCACAAGTATGGGTTTATATCACAGATTTCTGAATTAATTTCTCAGAATTAGTGAATTCAGACTTTATAACTCACAATTGCGAGTTTATATCATGCAGTTCTATCATGATAACTCACAAGTACGAGTTTATATCACATATTTATGAATTAATTTCATAAGTTTAATTTCATAATTCACAAGTGCGAGTTTATATCATGCAATTCTAACATGATAACTCACAATTATGTGTTTATATCACAGAATTCTGACTTAATTTCTCAGAATTGTAGATTTCGGACTTTATAACTCACAATTACGAGATTATATCATACAATTCTAACCTAATAACTCTAAATTGCGAGTTTATATCACACAATTCTGACTTAATTTCTCAGAGTTAGGGAATTTAGACTTTATAACTCACAATTACGAGTTGAAATCATGCAATTCAAACAAGATAACTCACAAGTATGAGTTTATATTACACAATTCTGACTTAATTTCTCAGAATTAGGGAATTTGGACTTTATAACTCACAATTACCTGTTTATTTTATGCAATTCTAACATGATAACTCACAATTATGAGTTTATATCACACAATTCTGGCTTAATTTCTGAGAATTAGGGAATTTGGACTTTATAACTCACAATTACAAGTTTATATCATGCAATTCTAACATTATAACTCACAAGTATGGGTTTATATCACACAATTCTGACTTAATTTCTCAGAATTGCGGATTTCGGACTTTATATCTCACAATTACGAGATTATATCATGCAATTCTAACCTAAAAACTGACATTTGCGAGTTTATATCACACAATTCTGACTTAATTTCTCAGAATTAGGGAATTCTGACTTTATAACTCACAATTATGAGTTTATGTCATGCAATTCTATCATGATAACTCACAAGTACAAGTTTATATCACACAATTCTGACTTAATTTCTCAGAATTAGGGAATTCGGACTTTATAACTCACAATTACGAGTTTATATCATGCAATTCTAACATGGTAACTCACAATTATGAGTTTATATCACACAATTCTGACTAAATTTCTCAGAATTAGGGAATTCGGACTTTATAACTCACAATTACAAGTTTATATCATGGAATTTTAACTTAATAACTCACAACTGCAAGTTTATTTCTCACAATTCTGACTTAATTTCTCAGAATTAGGGAATTCGGACTTTATAACTCACAATTGTGAGTTTATATCATGCAGTTCTATCATGATAACTCACAAGTACGAGTTTATATCACAGATTTCTGAATTAATTTCTCAGAATTAGTGAATTCAGACTTTATAACTCTAAATTACGAGATTATATTATGCAATTCTAACATGGTAACTCACAAGTAAGAGTTTATATCACACATTTCTGACTTAATTTATCAGAATTAGGGAAATCAGACTTTATAACTCACAATTACGAGATTATATCATGCAATTCAAACATGATAAGTAACAAGTATGGGTTTATATCACACAATTCTGACTTAATTTCTCAGAATTAGGCAATTCGGACTTTATAAGGCAGAATTGCAAGTTTATATCATGCAATTCTATCATGATAACTCACAAGTACGAGTTTATATCACACAATTCTGACTTAATTTCTCAGAATTAGGGAATTCGGACGTTATAACTCACAATTGTGAGTTTATATCATGCAGTTCTATCATGATAACTCACAAGTACGAGTTTATATCACAGATTTCTGAATTAATTTCTCAGAATTAGTGAATTCAGACTTTATAACTCACAATTGCGAGTTTATATCATGCAATTCTATCATGATAACTCACAATTACGAGTTTATATCATGCAATTCTATCATGATAACTCACAATTACGAGTTTATATCATGCAATTCTATCATGATAACTCACAGGTACGAGTTTATATCACACAATTCTGACTTAATTTCTCAGAATTAGGGAACTCGGATGTTATAACTCACAATTGTGAGTTTATATCATGCAATTCTATCATGATAACTCACAATTACGAGTTTATATCATGCAATTCTATCATGATAACTCAAAAGTATGAGTTTATATCACAGATTTCTGAATTAATTTCTCAGAATTAGTGTATTCAGACTTTCTAACTCACATTTGCGAGTTTATATCATGCAATTCTATCATGATAACTCACAATTACGATTTTATATCATGAAGTTCTATCATGATAACTCACAAGTACGAGTTTATATCACAGATTTCTGAATTAATTTCTCAGAATTAGTGTATTCAGACTTTATAACTCACAATTGCGAGTTTATATCACATATTTATGAATTAATTTCATAAGTTTAATTTCATAATTCACAAGTGCGAGTTTATATCATGCAATTCTGACTTAATTTCTCAGAATTAGGGAATTCGGACTTTATAACTCATAATGGTGAGTTTATGTCATGCAATTCTATCATGATAACTCACAATTACGAGTTTATATCATGGAATTCTAACTTAATATCTCACACCTAAAAGTTTATTTCACACAATTCTGACTTAATTTCTCAGAATTAGGGAATTCTGACTTTATAACTCTCAATAACGAGATTATATCATGCAATGCTAACATAAAAAGTCACAAGTATGGGTTTATATCACATATTTATGAATTAATTTCTCAGAATTAGTGAATTCAGACTTTATAACTCACAATTGCGAGTTTATATCATGCAATTCTATCATGATAACTCACAATTACGAGTTTATATCATGCAATTCTATCATGATAACTCACAATTACGAGTTTATATCATGCAATTCTATCATGATAACTCACAGGTACGAGTTTATATCACACAATTCTGACTTAATTTCTCAGAATTAGGGAATTCGGACGTTATAACTCACAATTGTGAGTTTATATCATGCAGTTCTATCATGATAACTCACAAGTACGAGTTTATATCACAGATTTCTGAATTAATTTCTCAGAATTAGTGTATTCAGACTTTATAACTCACAATTGCGAGTTTATATCATGCAATTCTATCATGATAACTCACATTTACGAGTTTATATCATGCAATTCTATCATGATAACTCACAAGTACGAGTTTATATCACATATTTATTAATTAATTTCATAAGTTTAATTTCATAATTCACAAGTGCGAGTTTATATCATGCAATTCTATCATGATAACTCACAATTGTGAGTTTATATCATGCAATTCTTTCATGATAACTCACAATTACGAGTTTATATCACATATTTATTAATTAATTTCATAAGTTTAATTTCATAATTCACAAGTGCGAGTTTATATCATGCAGTTCTGACTTAATTTCTCAGAATTAGGGAATTCGAACTTTATAACTCATAATGACGAGTTTATGTCATGCAATTCTATCATGATAACTCACAATTACGAGTTTATATCATGGAATTCTAACTTAATATCTCACAACTGCAAGTTTTTTTCACACAATTCTGACTTAATTTCTCAGAATTAGGGAATTCGGACTTTATAACTCTCAATTACGAGATTATATCATGCAATTCTAACATAATAAGTCACAAGTATGGGTTTATATCACAGATTTCTGAATTAATTTCTCAGAATTAGTGAATTCAGACTTTGTAACTCACAATTGCGAGTTTATATCATGCAATTCTATCATGATAAGTCACAAGTACGAGTTTATATCACATATTTATGAATTAATTTCTCAGAATTAGTGAATTCAAACTTTATAACTCACAAGTGCGAGTTTATATCATGCAATTCTATCATGCTAACTCACAAGTACGACTTTATATCACACATTTCTGACATCATTTCTCAGAATTAGGGAAATCGGACTTTATAACTCACAATTACGAGTTTATATCATGCAATTCTAACATGGTAACTCACAATTATGAGTTTATATCACACAATTCTGACTAAATTTCTCAGAATTAGGGAATTCGGACTTTATAACTCACAATTACAAGTTTATATCAGGGATTTTTAACTTAACTCAAAACTGCAAGTTTATTTCTCACAATTCTGACTTAATTTCTCAGAATTAGGGAATTCGGACTTTATAACTAACAATGGCGAGTTTATATCATGCAATTCTATCATGATAACTCACAAGTACACGTTTATATCACACAATTCTGACTTAATTTCTCAGAATTAGGGAATTCTGACTTTATAACTCTAAATTACGAGATTATATTATGCAATTCTAACATGGTAACTCACAAGTAAGAGTTTATATCACACATTTCTGACTTAATTTATCAGAATTAGGGAAATCGGACTTTATAACTCACAATTACGAGATTATATCATGCAATTCAAACAAGATAACTCACAAGTATGAGTTTATATTACACAATTCTGACTTAATTTCTCAGAATTAGGCAATTCGGACGTTATAACTCACAATTGTGAGTTTATATCATGCAGTTCTATCATGATATCTCACAAGTACGAGTTTATATCACAGATTTCTGAATTAATTTCTCAGAATTAGTGAATTCAGACTTTATAACTCACAACTGCGAGTTTATATCATGCAATTCTATCATGATAACTCACAATTACGAGTTTATATCATGCAATTCTATCATGATAACTCACAGGTACGAGTTTATATCACACAATTCTGACTTAATTTCTCAGAATTAGGGAATTCGGACGTTATAACTCACAATTGTGAGTTTATATCATGCAGTTCTATCATGATAACTCACAAGTACTAGTTTATATCACAGATTTCTGAATTAATTTCTCAGAATTAGTGTATTCAGACTTCATAACTCACAATTGCGAGTTTATATCATGCAATTCTATCATGATAACTCACAATTACGAGTTTATATCACATATTTATGAATTAATTTCATAAGTTTAATTTCATAATTCACAAGTGCGAGTTTATATCATGCAATTCTGACTTAATTTCTCAGAATTAGGGAATTCGGACTTTATAACTCATAATGGTGAGTATATGTCATGCAATTCTATCATGATAACTCACAATTACGAGTTTATATCATGGAATTCTAACTTAATATCTCACAACTGCAAGTTTATTTCACACAATTCTGACTTAATTTCTCAGAATTAGGGAATTCTGACTTTATAACTCTCAATAACGAGATTATATCATGCAATGCTAACATAAAAAGTCACAAGTATGGGTTTATATCACAGATTTCTGAATTAATTTCTCAGAATTAGTGAATTCAGACTTTATAACTCACAATTGCGAGTTTATATCATGCAATTCTATCATGATAACTCACAAGTACGAGTTTATATCACATATTTATGAATTAATTTCATAAACACATTGTCTGTCTTGTATACTTGTATATTGTTCTTTTTATAATATGTATCGTCTTGTCACTGTCATTCTGTAGCACTGTGGAGCTCTGTCACAAAAACAAATTCCTAGTATGTGCAAACATAACTGGCAATAAAGCTCATTCTGATTCTGATTCTGATTCTGATTCTGAAGTTTAATTTCATAATTCACAAGTGCGAGTTTATATTATGCAATTCTAACATGACAACTCACAATTATGTGTTTATATCACAGAATTCTGACTTAATTTCTGAGAATTGTAGATTTCGGACTTTATAACTCACAATTACGAGATTATATCATACAATTCTAACCTAATAACTCTCAATTGCGAGTTTATATCACACAATTCTGACTTAATTTCTCAGAATTAGGGAATTCGGACTTTATAACTCACAATTACGAGTTTATATCATGCAATTCTAACATGGTAACTCACAATTATGAGTTTATATCACACAATTCTGACTAAATTTCTCAGAATTAGGGAATTCGGACTTTATAACTCACAATTACAAGTTTATATCATGGAATTTTAACTTAATAACTCACAACTGCAAGTTTATTTCTCACAATTCTGACTTAATTTCTCAGAATTAGGGAATTCGGACTTTATAACTCACAATTGTGAGTTTATATCATGCAGTTCTATCATGATAACTCACAAGTACGAGTTTATATCACATTTCTGAATTAATTTCTCAGAATTAGTGAATTCAGACTTTATAACTCACAATTGCGAGTTTATATCATGCAATTCTATCATGATAACTCACAATTGCGAGTTTATATCATGCAATTCTATCATGATAACTCACAATTACGAGTTTATATCACATATTTATTAATTAATTTCATAAGTTTAATTTCATAATTCACAAGTGCAAGTTTATATCATGCAATTCTGACTTAATTTCTCAGAATTAGGGAATTCGGACTTTATAACTCATAATGGTGAGTTTATGTCATGCAATTCTATCATGATAACTCACAATTACGAGTTTATATCATGGAATTCTAACTTAATATCTCACAACTGCAAGTTTATTTCACACAATTCTGACTTAATTTCTCAGAATTAGGGAATTCTGACTTTATAACTCTCAATTACGAGATTATATCATGCAATGCTAACGTAAAAAGTCACAAGTATGGGTTTATATCACAGATTTCTAAATTACTTTCTCAGAATTAGTGAATTCAGACTTTATAACTCACAATTGCGAATTTATATCATGCAATTCTATCATGATAACTCACAAGTACGAGTTTATATCACATATTTATGAATTAATTTCATAAGTTTAATTTCATAATTCACAAGTGCGAGTTAATATCATACAATGCTAACCTAATAACTCTCAATTGCGAGGTTATATCACACAATTCTGACTTAATTTCTCAGAATTAGGGAATTTAGACTTTATAACTCACAATTACGAGTTGAAATCATGCAATTCTAACAAGATAACTCACAAGTATGAGTTTATATTACACAATTCTGACTTAATTTCTGAGAATTAGGGAATTTGGACTTTATAACTCACAATTACAAGTTTATATCATGCAATTCTAACATTATAACTCAAAAGTATGGGTTTATATCACACAATTCTGACTTAATTTCTCAGAATTGCGGATTTCGGGCTTTATATCTCAAAATTACAAGATTATATCATGCAATTCTAACCTAAAAACTGACATTTGCGAGTTTATATCACACAATTCTGACTTAATTTCTCAGAATTAGGGAATTCGGACTTTATAACTCATAATGGCGAGTTTATGTCATGCAATTCTATCATGATAACTCACAAGTACAAGTTTATATCACACAATTCTGACTTAATTTCTCAGAATTAGGGAATTCGGACTTTATAACTCACAATTACAGGTTTATATCATGGAATTTTACATTAATAACTCACAACTGCAAGTTTATTTCTCACAATTCTGACTTAATTTCTCAGAATTAGGCAATTCGGACTTTATAACGCACAATTGCAAGTTTATATCATGCAATTCTATTATGATAACTCACAAGTACGAGTTTATATCACACAATTCTGACTTAATTTCTCAGAATGAGGGAATTCGGACGTTATAACTCACAATTGTGAGTTTATATCATGCAGTTCTATCATGATAACTCACAAGTACGAGTTTATATCACACAATTCTGGCTTAATTTCTGAGAATTAGGGAATTTGGACTTTATAACTCACAATTACAAGTTTACATCATGCAATTCTAACATTATAACTCACAAGTATGAGTTTATATCACACAATTCTGACTTAATTTCTCAGAATTAGGGAATTCGGACTTTATAACTCACAATTACAAGTTTACATCATGCAATTCTAACATTATAACTCACAATTGTGAGTTTATATCACAGATTTCTGAATTAATTTCTCAGAATTAGTGAATTCAGACTTTATAACTCACAATTGCGAGTTTATATCATGCAATTCTATCATGATAACTCACAATTACGAGTTTATATCATGCAATTCTATCATGATAACTCACAATTACGAGTTTATATCATGCAATTCTATCATGATAACTCACAAGTACGAGTGTATATCACATATTTATGAATTAATTTCTCAGAATTAGTGAATTCCAACTTTATAACTCACAAGTGCAAGTTTATATCATGCAATTCTGTCATGATAACTCACAAGTACGAGTTTATATCACAGATTTCTGAATTAATTTCTCAGAATTAGTGAATTCAGACTTTATAACTCACAATTGCGAGTTTATATCATGCAATTCTATCATGATAACTCACAATTACGAGTTTATATAACATATTTATGAATTAATTTCATAAGTTTAATTTCATAATTCACAAGTGCGAGTTTATATCATGCAATTCTGACTTAATTTCTCAGAATTAGGGAATTCGGACTTTATAACTCATAATGGCGAGTTTATGTCATGCAATTCAATCATGATAACTCACAATTACGAGTTTATATCATGGAATTCTAACTTAATATCTCACAACTGCCAGTTTATTTCACACAAAATTTCTTAATTTCTCTTAATTTCTCAGAATTAGGGAATTCGGACTTTATAACTCTCAATTATGAGATTATATCATGCAATTCTAACATAATAAGTCACAAGTATGGGTTTATATCACAGATTTCTGAATTAATTTCTCAGAATTAGTGAATTCAGACTTTATAACTCACAATTGCGAGTTTATATCATGCAATTCTATCATGATAACTCACAAGTACGAGTTTATATCACATATTTATGAATTAATTTCATAAGTTTAATTTCATAATTCACAAGTGCAAGTTTATATCATGCAATTCTAACATGATAACTCACAATTATGAGTTTATATCACAGAATTCTGACTTAATTTCTCAGAATTGTAGATTTCGAACTTTATAACTCACAATTACGAGATTATATCATACAATTCTAACCTAATAACTCACAATTGCGAGTTTATATCACACAATTCTGACTTGATTTCTCAGAATTAGGGAATTTAGACTTTATAACTCACAATTACGAGTTTAAATCATGCAATTCTAACAAGATAACTCACAAGTATGAGTTTATATTACACAATTCTGACTTATTTCTCAGAATTAGGGAATTTGGACTTTATAACTCACAATTACCTGTTTATTTTATGCAATTCTAACATGATAACTCACAATTATGAGTTTATGTCACACAATTCTGGCTTAATTTCTGAGAATTAGGGAATTTGGACTTTATAACACACAATTACAAGTTTATATCATGCAATTCTAACATTATAACTCACAAGTATGAGTTTATATCACACAATTCTGACTTAATTTCTCAGAATTGCGGATTTCGGACTTTATATCTCACAATTACGAGATTATATCATGCAATTCTAACCTAAAAACTGACATTTGCGAGTTTATATCACACAATTCTGACTTAATTTCTCAGAATTAGGGAATTCGGACTTTATAACTCTCAATTACGAGATTATATCATGCAATTCTATCATGATAGCTCACAATTACGAGTTTATATCATGCAATTCTATCATGATAACTCACAAGTACGAGTTTATATCATGCAATTCTATCATGATAACTCACAAGTACGAGTTTATATCACATATTTATGAATTAATTTCTCAGAATTAGTGAATTCCGACTTTATAACTCACAAGTGCGAGTTTATATCATGCAATTCTATCATGATAACTCACAAGTACGAGTTTATATCACACAATTCTGACTAAATTTCTCAGAATTAGGGAATTCGGACGTTATAACTCACAATTGTGAGTCTATATCATGCAGTTCTATCATGATAACTCACAAGTACGAGTTTATATCATGCAATTCTATCATGATAACTCACAATTACGAGTTTATATCATGCAATTCTATCATGATAACTCACAGGTACGAGTTTATATCACACAATTCTGACTTAATTTCTCAGAATCAGGGAATTCGGACTTTATAACTCATAATGGCGAGTTTATGTCATGCAATTCTATCATGATAACTCACAAGTACAAGTTAATATCACACAATTCTGACTTAATTTCTCAGAATTAGGGAATTCGGACTTTATAACTCACAATTACGAGTTTATATCATGCAATTCTATCATGATAACTCACAATTACGAGTTTATATCATGCAATTCTATCATGATAACTCACAAGTACGAATTTATATCACATATTTATGAATTAATTTCTCAGAATTAGTGAATTCCGACTTTATAACTCACAAGTGCGAGTTTATATCATGCAATTCTATCATGATAACTCACAAGTACGAGTTTATATCACAGATTTCTGAATTAATTTCTCAGAATTAGTGAATTCAGACTTTATAACTCACAATTACGAGTTTATATCATGCAATTCTATCATGATAACTCACAAGTATGAGTTTATATCACATATTTATGAATTAATTTCTCAGAGTTAGTGAATTCAGACTTTATAACTCACAACTGCGAGTTTATATCATGCAATTCTATCATGATAACTCACAATTGTGAGTTTATATCATGCAATTCTATCATGATAACTCACAATTACCAGTTTATATAACATATTTATGAATTAATTTCATAAGTTTAATTTCATAATTCACAAGTGCGAGTTTATATCATGCAATTCTGACTTAATTTCTCAATATTAGGGAATTCGGACTTTATAACTCATAATGGCGAGTTTATGTCAAGCAATTCTATCATGATAACTCACAATTACGAGTTTATATCATGAAATTCTAACTTAATATCTCACAACTGCAAGTTTATTTCACACAATTCTGACTTAATTTCTCAGAATTAGGGAATTCGGACTTTATGACTCTCAATTACGAGATTATATCATGCAATTCTAACATAATAAGTCACAAGTATGGGTTTATATCACAGATTTCTGAAATAATTTCTCAGAATTAGTGAATTCAGACTTTATAACTCACAATTGCGAGTTTATATCATGCAATTCTATCATGATAACTCACAAGTACGAGTTTATATAACAGAATTCTGACTCAATTTCTCAGAATTGTAGATTTCGGACTTTATAACTCACAATTACGAGATTATATCATACAATTCTAACCTAATAACTCACAATTGCGAGTTTATATCACACAATTCTGACTTAATTTCTCAGAATTAGGGAATTTAGACTTTATAACTTACAATTACGAGTTTAAATCATGCAATTCTAACAAGATAACTCACAAGTATGAGTTTATATTACACAATTCTGACTTAATTTCTCAGAATTAGGGAATTTGGACTTTATAACTCACAATTACCTGTTTATTTTATGCAATTCTAACATGATAACTAACAAGTACAAGTTTATATCACACAATTCTGACTTAATTTCTCAGAATTAGGGAATTCGGACTTTATAACTCTCAATTACGAGATTATATCATGCAATTCTAACATGATAAGTCACAAGTATGGGTTTACATCACAGATTTCTGAATTAATTTCTCAGAATTAGTGAATTCAGACTATAACTCACAATTGCGAGTTTATATCATGCAATTCTATCATGATAACTCACAATTACGAGTTTATATCATGCAATTCTATCATGATAACTCACAATTACGAGTTTATATCATGCAATTCTATCATGATAACTCACAAGTACGAGTTTATATCACACAATTCTGACTAAATTTCTCAGAATTAGGGAATTCGGACGTTATAACTCACAATTGTGAGTTTATATCATGCAGTTCTATCATGATAACTCACAAGTACGAGTTTATATCACAGATTTCTGAATTAATTTCTCAGAAATAGTGTATTCAGACTTTATAACTCACATTTGCGAGTTTATATCATGCAATTCTATCATGATAACTCACAATTACGAGTTTATATCATGCAATTCTATCATGATAACTCACAAGTACGAGTTTATATCACATATTTCTGAATTAATTTCTCAGAGTTAGTGAATTCAGACTTTATAACTCACAATTGCGAGTTTATATCATGCAATTCTATCATGATAACTCACAATTGTGAGTTTATATCATGCAATTCTATCATGATATCTCACAATTACGAGTTTATATCACATATTTATGAATTAATTTCATAAGTTTAATTTCATAATTCACAAGTGCGAGTTTATATCATGCAATTCTGACTTAATTTCTCAAAATTAGGGAATTCGGACTTTATAACTCATAATGGTGAGTTTATGTCATGCAATTCTATCATGATAACTCACAATTACGAGTTTATATCATGGAATTCTAACTTAATATCTCACGACTGCAAATTTATTTCACACAATTCTGACTTAATTTCTCAGAATTAGTGAATTCAGACTTTATAACTCACAATTGCGAATTTATATCATGCAATTCTATCATGATAACTCACAAGTACGAGTTTATATCACATATTTATGAATTAATTTCATAAGTTTAATTTCATAATTCACAAGTGCGAGTTTATATCATGCAATTCTAACATGATAACTCACAATTATGAGTTTATATCACAGAATTCTGACTTAATTTCTCAGAATTGTAGATTTTCGGACTTTATAACTCACAATTACGAGATTATAACATACAATGCTAACCTAATAACTCTCAATTGCGAGTTTATATCACACAATTCTGACTTAATTTCTCAGAATTAGGGAATTTAGACTTTATAACTCAATTACGAGTTGAAATCATGCAATTCTAACAAGATAACTCACAATTATGAGTTTATATCACACAATTCTGGCTTAATTTCTGAGAATTAGGGAATTTGGACTTTATAACTCACAATTACCTGTTTATTTTATGCAATTCTAACATGATAACTCACAATTATGAGTTTATATCACACAATTCTGGCTTAATTTCTGAGAATTAGGGAATTTGGACATTATAACTCACAATTACAAGTTTATATCATGCAATTCTAACATTATAACTCACAAGTATGGGTTTATATCACACAATTCTGACTTAATTTCTCAGAATTGCGGATTTCGGGCTTTATATCTCAAAATTACAAGATTATATCATGCAATTCTAACCTAAAAACTGACATTTGCGGGTTTATATCACACAATTCTGACTTAATTTCTCAGAATTAGGGAATTCGGACTTTATAACTCATAATGGCGAGTTTATGTCATGCAATTCTATCATGATAACTCACAAGTACAAGTTTATATCACACAATTCTGACTTAATTTCTCAGAAATAGGGAATTCGGACTTTATAACTCACAATTACAAGTTTATATCATGGAATTTTACATTAATAACTCACAACTGCAAGTTTATTTCTCACAATTCTGACTTAATTTCTCAGAATTAGGGAATTCGGACGTTATAACTCACAATTGTGAGTTTATATCATGTAGTTCTATCATGATAACTCACAAGTACAAGTTTAAATCACAGATTTCTGAATTAATTTCTCAGAATTAGTGAATTCAGATTTTATAACTCTAAATTACGAGATTATATTATGCAATTCTAACATCGTAACTCACAAGTAAGAATTTATATCACACATTTCTGACTTAATTTATCAGAATTAGGGAAATCAGACTTTATAACTCACAATTACGAGATTATATCATGCAATTCAAACATGATAAGTCACAAGTATGGGTTTATATCACACAATTCTGACTTAATTTCTCAGAATTAGGCAATTCGGACTTTATAAGGCAGAATTGCAAGTTTATATCATGCAATTCTATCATGATAACTCACAAGTCCGAGTTTATATCACACAATTCTGACTTAATTTCTCAGAATTAGGGAATTCGGACGTTATAACTCACAATTGTGAGTTTATATCATGCAGTTCTATCATGATAACTCACAAGTACGAGTTTATATCACAGATTTCTGAATTAATTTCTCAGAATTAGTGAATTCAGACTTTATAACTCACAATTGCGAGTTTATATCATGCAATTCTATCATGATAACTCACAATTACGAGTTTATATCATGCAATTCTATCATGATAACTCACAATTACGAGTTTATATCATGCAATTCTATCATGATAACTCACAGGTACGAGTTTATATCACACAATTCTGACTTAATTTCTCAGAATTAGGGAACTCGGACGTTATAACTCACAATTGTGAGTTTATATCATGCAATTCTATCATGATAACTCACAATTACGAGTTTATATCATGCAATTCTATCATGATAACTCACAATTACGAGTTTATATCATGCAATTCTATCATGATAACTCAAAAGTATGAGTTTATATCACAGATTTCTGAATTAATTTCTCAGAATTAGTGTATTCAGACTTTCTAACTCACATTTGCGAGTTTATATCTGTCAGGGTCCTTCCCTGACAGCCTTGTCAGTCTTGTCTTTGTTTAATGTTTCTTTGTTTGTCTTGTGCCTGAGCACATGGTTGTGTCTTTGTTTGTGTTGGCCATGTGCTCCCCTGGTCCTGCCTCCTCATTTTCAGTTACCTCGCCCCCTTGTTTAGTCCTCGTTTACTTGATTATGTTCACCTGATCCTCATGTGCTCTGTTCCTTTTATAGCGTGCACTTTCCCTCACTTCTCTGCTGGTTCGTTGCATTTGTTTCTTGCGTAAAGGAAGTTATTGTTAGTCAGCTAGTTGTAGTTATAGTGCAGTTTCCTCATTACTCTCTTCTAGTCAGTCTAGCTTTTCTTTTAGTTCTTTAGAAGTTTATTAGATTGTCTTTGTTTTTGTTATTTTTCTCCAGTTTGCTTCCTGTCTTTATTTTGCTCTAGTCCTCTAAAGTATTTTATTTGGTTGTTTTCTTTTATTGTTTTTGCCTAGTTTGTTTTTAGTTATTGATTCCTAGTATCCTTTTGTTCTTTCTTTTGATTATTTCCTCCCTAGAGTTAGATTTCATTTTTTCTACTTTTCAGTGATGGTAGTCAGAGTTTTTTTGCTGTTTGTTGTTCTCTCTTGTGGTCTTGTTCTGTGTCGTTTAGTGTCTTGTGTTTGTCCCTGTTCTGTGCCGTGATATTCCCCCTGGCTGCTGCTCACCGGACCTGGCTATCTAACTGGACGGGTTAAACTACGGCTCTAAGAATCAAGCCCTATCTGGTGGTGCTCCGTGTCCCTGGCTCTACAGCCCAACCTTGCCTGGGTCCAGCTCAGCTGCCATCTTGTTCCCCTGTTGTCTGCCCTGCCTCACTGTCAAGATTATCCTTGATCATCACTACCCTGACTGTGCTTTAGTCTCATTAATAAATGTTAATTCTGTGATCATTCTGCATTTGGGTCTTTTTCTAGTAGACTGCCATACCAGATCCTGACAATATCATGCAATTCTATCATGATAACTCAAAATTACGATTTTATATCATGAAGTTCTATCATGATAACTCACAAGTACGAGTTTATATCACAGATTTCTGAATTAATTTCTCAGAATTAGTGTATTCAGACTTCATAAATCACAATTGCGAGTTTATATCATGCAATTCTATCATGATAATTCACAATTACGAGTTTATATCACATATTTATGAATTAATTTCATAAGTTTAATTTCATAATTCACAAGTGCGAGTTTATATCATGCAATTCTGACTTAATTTCTCAGAATTAGGGAATTCGGACTTTATAACTGATAATGGTGAGTTTATGTCATGCAATTCTATCATGATAACTCACAATTACGAGTTTATATCATGGAATTCTAACTTAATATCTCACAACTGCAAGTTTATTTCACACAATTCTGACTTAATTTCTCAGAATTAGGGAATTCTGACTTTATAACTCTCAATAACGAGATTATATCATGCAATGCTAACATAAAAAGTCACAAGTATGGGTTTATATCACATATCTATGAATTAATTTCTCAGAATTAGTGAATTCAGACTTTATAACTCACAATTGCGAGTTTATATCATGCAATTCTATCATGATAACTCACAATTACGAGTTTATATCATGCAATTCTATCATGATAACTCACAATTACGAGTTTATATCATGCAATTCTATCATGATAACTCACAGGTACGAGTTTATATCACACAATTCTGACTTAATTTCTCAGAATTAGGGAATTCGGACGTTATAACTCACAATTGTGAGTTTATATCATGCAGTTCTATCATGATAACTCACAAGTACGAGTTTATATCACAGATTTCTGAATTAATTTCTCAGAATTAGTGTATTCAGACTTTATAACTTACAATTGCGAGTTTATATCATGCAATTCTATCATGATAACTCACATTTACGAGTTTATATCATGCAATTCTATCATGATAACTCACAAGTACGAGTTTATATCACATATTTATTAATTAATTTCTCAGAGTTAGTGAATTCAGACTTTATACAGTAACTCACAATTGCGAGTTTATATCATGCAATTCTTTCATGATAACTCACAATTACGAGTTTATATCACATATTTATTAATTAATTTCATAAGTTTAATTTCATAATTCACAAGTGCGAGTTTATATCATGCAATTCTGACTTAATTTCTCAGAATTAGGGAATTCGAACTTTATAACTCATAATGACGAGTTTATGTCATGCAATTCTATCATGATAACTCACAATTACGAGTTTATATCATGGAATTCTAACTTAATATCTCACAACTGCAAGTTTTTTTCACACAATTCTGACTTAATTTCTCAGAATTAGGGAATTCGGACTTTATAACTCTCAATTACGAGATTATATCATGCAATTCTAACATAATAAGTCACAAGTATGGGTTTATATCACAGATTTCTGAATTAATTTCTCAGAATTAGTGAATTCAGACTTTATAACTCACAATTGCGAGTTTATATCATGCAATTCTATCATGATAAGTCACAAGTACGTATTTATATCACATATTTATGAATTAATTTCTCAGAATTAGTGAATTCAAACTTTATAACTCACAAGTGCGAGTTTATATCATGCAATTCTATCATGCTAACTCACAAGTACGACTTTATATCACACATTTCTGACATCATTTCTCAGAATTAGGGAAAGCGGACTTTATAACTCACAATTACGAGTTTATATCATGCAATTCTAACATGGTAACTCACAATTATGAGTTTATATCACACAATTCTGACTAAATTTCTCAGAATTAGGGAATTCGGACTTTATAACTCACAATTACAAGTTTATATCAACGAATTTTAACTTAACTCAAAACTGCAAGTTTATTTCTCACAATTCTGACTTAATTTCTCAGAATTAGGGAATTCGGACTTTATAACTAACAATGGCGAGTTTATATCATGCAATTCTATCATGATAACTCACAAGTACACGTTTATATCACACAATTCTGACTTAATTTCTCAGAATTAGGGAATTCTGACTTTATAACTCTAAATTACGAGATTATATTATGCAATTCTAACATGGTAACTCACAAGTAAGAGTTTATATCACACATTTCTGTCTTAATTTATCAGAATTAGGGAAATCGGACTTTATAACTCACAATTACGAGATTATATCATGCAATTCAAACAAGATAACTCACAAGTATGAGTTTATATTACACAATTCTGACTTAATTTCTCAGAATTAGGCAATTCGGACGTTATAACTCACAATTGTGAGTTTATATCATGCAGTTCTATCATGATATCTCACAAGTACGAGTTTATATCACAGATTTCTGAATTAATTTCTCAGAATTAGTGAATTCAGACTTTATAACTCACAACTGCGAGTTTATATCATGCAATTCTATCATGATAACTCACAATTACGAGTTTATATCATGCAATTCTATCATGATAACTCACAGGTACGAGTTTATATCACACAATTCTGACTTAATTTCTCAGAATTAGGGAAGTCGGACGTTATAACTCACAATTGTGAGTTTATATCATGCAGTTCTATCATGATAACTCACAAGTACGAGTTTATATCACAGATTTCTGAATTAATTTCTCAGAATTAGTGTATTCAGACTTCATAACTCACAATTGCGAGTTTATATCATGCAATTCTATCATGATAATTCACAATTACGAGTTTATATCATGCAATTCTATCATGATAACTCACAATTACGAGTTTATATCATGCAATTCTATCATGATAACTCACAGGTACGAGTTTATATCACACAATTCTGACTTAATTTCTCAGAATTAGGGAACTCGGATGTTATAACTCACAATTGTGAGTTTATATCATGCAATTCTATCATGATAACTCACAATTACGAGTTTATATCATGCAATTCTATCATGATAACTCAAAAGTATGAGTTTATATCACAGATTTCTGAATTAATTTCTCAGAATTAGTGTATTCAGACTTTCTAACTCACATTTGCGAGTTTATATCATGCAATTCTATCATGATAACTCACAATTACGATTTTATATCATGAAGTTCTATCATGATAACTCACAAGTTTATATCACAGATTTCTGAATTAATTTCTCAGAATTAGTGTATTCAGACTTTATAACTCTCAATTACGAGATTATATCATGCAATTCTAACATAATAAGTCACAAGTATGGGTTTATATCACAGATTTCTGAATTAATTTCTCAGAATTAGTGAATTCAGACTTTATAACTCACAATTGCGAGTTTATATCATGCAATTCTATCATGATAAGTCACAAGTACGTATTTATATCACATATTTATGAATTAATTTCTCAGAATTAGTGAATTCAAACTTTATAACTCACAAGTGCGAGTTTATATCATGCAATTCTATCATGCTAACTCACAAGTACGACTTTATATCACACATTTCTGACATCATTTCTCAGAATTAGGGAAAGCGGACTTTATAACTCACAATTACGAGTTTATATCATGCAATTCTAACATGGTAACTCACAATTATGAGTTTATATCACACAATTCTGACTAAATTTCTCAGAATTAGGGAATTCGGACTTTATAACTCACAATTACAAGTTTATATCAACGAATTTTAACTTAACTCAAAACTGCAAGTTTATTTCTCACAATTCTGACTTAATTTCTCAGAATTAGGGAATTCGGACTTTATAACTAACAATGGCGAGTTTATATCATGCAATTCTATCATGATAACTCACAAGTACACGTTTATATCACACAATTCTGACTTAATTTCTCAGAATTAGGGAATTCTGACTTTATAACTCTAAATTACGAGATTATATTATGCAATTCTAACATGGTAACTCACAAGTAAGAGTTTATATCACACATTTCTGTCTTAATTTATCAGAATTAGGGAAATCGGACTTTATAACTCACAATTACGAGATTATATCATGCAATTCAAACAAGATAACTCACAAGTATGAGTTTATATTACACAATTCTGACTTAATTTCTCAGAATTAGGCAATTCGGACGTTATAACTCACAATTGTGAGTTTATATCATGCAGTTCTATCATGATATCTCACAAGTACGAGTTTATATCACAGATTTCTGAATTAATTTCTCAGAATTAGTGAATTCAGACTTTATAACTCACAACTGCGAGTTTATATCATGCAATTCTATCATGATAACTCACAATTACGAGTTTATATCATGCAATTCTATCATGATAACTCACAGGTACGAGTTTATATCACACAATTCTGACTTAATTTCTCAGAATTAGGGAAGTCGGACGTTATAACTCACAATTGTGAGTTTATATCATGCAGTTCTATCATGATAACTCACAAGTACGAGTTTATATCACAGATTTCTGAATTAATTTCTCAGAATTAGTGTATTCAGACTTCATAACTCACAATTGCGAGTTTATATCATGCAATTCTATCATGATAATTCACAATTACGAGTTTATATCATGCAATTCTATCATGATAACTCACAATTACGAGTTTATATCATGCAATTCTATCATGATAACTCACAGGTACGAGTTTATATCACACAATTCTGACTTAATTTCTCAGAATTAGGGAACTCGGATGTTATAACTCACAATTGTGAGTTTATATCATGCAATTCTATCATGATAACTCACAATTACGAGTTTATATCATGCAATTCTATCATGATAACTCAAAAGTATGAGTTTATATCACAGATTTCTGAATTAATTTCTCAGAATTAGTGTATTCAGACTTTCTAACTCACATTTGCGAGTTTATATCATGCAATTCTATCATGATAACTCACAATTACGATTTTATATCATGAAGTTCTATCATGATAACTCACAAGTACGAGTTTATATCACAGATTTCTGAATTAATTTCTCAGAATTAGTGTATTCAGACTTTATAACTCTCAATTACGAGATTATATCATGCAATTCTAACATAATAAGTCACAAGTATGGGTTTATATCACAGATTTCTGAATTAATTTCTCAGAATTAGTGAATTCAGACTTTATAACTCACAATTGCGAGTTTATATCATGCAATTCTATCATGATAAGTCACAAGTACGTATTTATATCACATATTTATGAATTAATTTCTCAGAATTAGTGAATTCAAACTTTATAACTCACAAGTGCGAGTTTATATCATGCAATTCTATCATGCTAACTCACAAGTACGACTTTATATCACACATTTCTGACATCATTTCTCAGAATTAGGGAAAGCGGACTTTATAACTCACAATTACGAGTTTATATCATGCAATTCTAACATGGTAACTCACAATTATGAGTTTATATCACACATTTCTGACATCATTTCTCAGAATTAGGGAATTCGGACTTTATAACTCACAATTACAAGTTTATATCAACGAATTTTAACTTAACTCAAAACTGCAAGTTTATTTCTCACAATTCTGACTTAATTTCTCAGAATTAGGGAATTCGGACTTTATAACTAACAATGGCGAGTTTATATCATGCAATTCTATCATGATAACTCACAAGTACACGTTTATATCACACAATTCTGACTTAATTTCTCAGAATTAGGGAATTCTGACTTTATAACTCTAAATTACGAGATTATATTATGCAATTCTAACATGGTAACTCACAAGTAAGAGTTTATATCACACATTTCTGTCTTAATTTATCAGAATTAGGGAAATCGGACTTTATAACTCACAATTACGAGATTATATCATGCAATTCAAACAAGATAACTCACAAGTATGAGTTTATATTACACAATTCTGACTTAATTTCTCAGAATTAGGCAATTCGGACGTTATAACTCACAATTGTGAGTTTATATCATGCAGTTCTATCATGATATCTCACAAGTACGAGTTTATATCACAGATTTCTGAATTAATTTCTCAGAATTAGTGAATTCAGACTTTATAACTCACAACTGCGAGTTTATATCATGCAATTCTATCATGATAACTCACAATTACGAGTTTATATCATGCAATTCTATCATGATAACTCACAGGTACGAGTTTATATCACACAATTCTGACTTAATTTCTCAGAATTAGGGAAGTCGGACGTTATAACTCACAATTGTGAGTTTATATCATGCAGTTCTATCATGATAACTCACAAGTACGAGTTTATATCACAGATTTCTGAATTAATTTCTCAGAATTAGTGTATTCAGACTTCATAACTCACAATTGCGAGTTTATATCATGCAATTCTATCATGATAATTCACAATTACGAGTTTATATCATGCAATTCTATCATGATAACTCACAATTACGAGTTTATATCATGCAATTCTATCATGATAACTCACAGGTACGAGTTTATATCACACAATTCTGACTTAATTTCTCAGAATTAGGGAACTCGGATGTTATAACTCACAATTGTGAGTTTATATCATGCAATTCTATCATGATAACTCACAATTACGAGTTTATATCATGCAATTCTATCATGATAACTCAAAAGTATGAGTTTATATCACAGATTTCTGAATTAATTTCTCAGAATTAGTGTATTCAGACTTTCTAACTCACATTTGCGAGTTTATATCATGCAATTCTATCATGATAACTCACAATTACGATTTTATATCATGAAGTTCTATCATGATAACTCACAAGTACGAGTTTATATCACAGATTTCTGAATTAATTTCTCAGAATTAGTGTATTCAGACTTTATAACTCTCAATTACGAGATTATATCATGCAATTCTAACATAATAAGTCACAAGTATGGGTTTATATCACAGATTTCTGAATTAATTTCTCAGAATTAGTGAATTCAGACTTTATAACTCACAATTGCGAGTTTATATCATGCAATTCTATCATGATAAGTCACAAGTACGTATTTATATCACATATTTATGAATTAATTTCTCAGAATTAGTGAATTCAAACTTTATAACTCACAAGTGCGAGTTTATATCATGCAATTCTATCATGCTAACTCACAAGTACGACTTTATATCACACATTTCTGACATCATTTCTCAGAATTAGGGAAAGCGGACTTTATAACTCACAATTACGAGTTTATATCATGCAATTCTAACATGGTAACTCACAATTATGAGTTTATATCACACATTTCTGACATCATTTCTCAGAATTAGGGAATTCGGACTTTATAACTCACAATTACAAGTTTATATCAACGAATTTTAACTTAACTCAAAACTGCAAGTTTATTTCTCACAATTCTGACTTAATTTCTCAGAATTAGGGAATTCGGACTTTATAACTAACAATGGCGAGTTTATATCATGCAATTCTATCATGATAACTCACAAGTACACGTTTATATCACACAATTCTGACTTAATTTCTCAGAATTAGGGAATTCTGACTTTATAACTCTAAATTACGAGATTATATTATGCAATTCTAACATGGTAACTCACAAGTAAGAGTTTATATCACACATTTCTGTCTTAATTTATCAGAATTAGGGAAATCGGACTTTATAACTCACAATTACGAGATTATATCATGCAATTCAAACAAGATAACTCACAAGTATGAGTTTATATTACACAATTCTGACTTAATTTCTCAGAATTAGGCAATTCGGACGTTATAACTCACAATTGTGAGTTTATATCATGCAGTTCTATCATGATATCTCACAAGTACGAGTTTATATCACAGATTTCTGAATTAATTTCTCAGAATTAGTGAATTCAGACTTTATAACTCACAACTGCGAGTTTATATCATGCAATTCTATCATGATAACTCACAATTACGAGTTTATATCATGCAATTCTATCATGATAACTCACAGGTACGAGTTTATATCACACAATTCTGACTTAATTTCTCAGAATTAGGGAAGTCGGACGTTATAACTCACAATTGTGAGTTTATATCATGCAGTTCTATCATGATAACTCACAAGTACGAGTTTATATCACAGATTTCTGAATTAATTTCTCAGAATTAGTGTATTCAGACTTCATAACTCACAATTGCGAGTTTATATCATGCAATTCTATCATGATAATTCACAATTACGAGTTTATATCACATATTTATGAATTAATTTCATAAGTTTAATTTCATAATTCACAAGTGCGAGTTTATATCATGCAATTCTGACTTAATTTCTCAGAATTAGGGAATTCGGACTTTATAACTCATAATGGTGAGTTTATGTCATGCAATTCTATCATGATAACTCACAATTACGAGTTTATATCATGGAATTCTAACTTAATATCTCACAACTGCAAGTTTATTTCACACAATTCTGATTTAATTTCTCAGAATTAGGGAATTCTGACTTTATAACTCTCAATAACGAGATTATATCATGCAATGCTAACATAAAAAGTCACAAGTATGGGTTTATATCACAGATTTCTGAATTAATTTCTCAGAATTAGTGAATTCAGACTTTATAACTCACAATTGCGAGTTTATATCATGCAATTCTATCATGATAACTCACAAGTACGAGTTTATATCACATATTTATGAATTAATTTCATAAGTTTAATTTCATAATTCACAAGTGCGAGTTTATATCATGCAATTCTGACTTAATTTCTCAGAATTAGGGAATTCGGACTTTATAACTCATAATGGTGAGTTTATGTCATGCAATTCTATCATGATAACTCACAATTACGAGTTTATATCATGGAATTCTAACTTAATATCTCACAACTGCAAGTTTATTTCACACAATTCTGACTTAATTTCTCAGAATTAGGGAATTCTGACTTTATAACTCTCAATAACGAGATTATATCATGCAATGCTAACATAAAAAGTCACAAGTATGGGTTTATATCACAGATTTCTGAATTAATTTCTCAGAATTAGTGAATTCAGACTTTATAACTCACAATTGCGAGTTTATATCATGCAATTCTATCATGATAACTCACAAGTACGAGTTTATATCACATATTTATGAATTAATTTCATAAGTTTAATTTCATAATTCACAAGTGCGAGTTTATATCATGCAATTCTAACATGATAACTCACAATTATGTGTTTATATCACAGAATTCTGACTTAATTTCTCAGAATTGTAGATTTCGGACTTTATAACTCACAATTACGAGATTATATCATACAATTCTAACCTAATAACTCTAAATTGCGAGTTTATATCACACAATTCTGACTTAATTTCTCAGAGTTAGGGAATTTAGACTTTATAACTCACAATTACGAGTTGAAATCATGCAATTCAAACAAGATAACTCACAAGTATGAGTTTATATTACACAATTCTGACTTAATTTCTCAGAATTAGGGAATTTGGACTTTATAACTCACAATTACCTGTTTATTTTATGCAATTCTAACATGATAACTCACAATTATGAGTTTATATCACACAATTCTGGCTTAATTTCTGAGAATTAGGGAATTTGGACTTTATAACTCACAATTACAAGTTTATATCATGCAATTCTAACATTATAACTCACAAGTATGGGTTTATATCACACAATTCTGACTTAATTTCTCAGAATTGCGGATTTTGGACTTTATATCTCACAATTACGAGATTATATCATGCAATTCTAACCTAAAAACTGACATTTGCGAGTTTATATCACACAATTCTGACTTAATTTCTCAGAATTAGGGAATTCTGACTTTATAACTCACAATTATGAGTTTATGTCATGCAATTCTATCATGATAACTCACAAGTACAAGTTTATATCACACAATTCTGACTTAATTTCTCAGAATTAGGGAATTCGGACTTTATAACTCACAATTACGAGTTTATATCATGCAATTCTAACATGGTAACTCACAATTATGAGTTTATATCACACAATTCTGACTAAATTTCTCAGAATTAGGGAATTCGGACTTTATAACTCACAATTACAAGTTTATATCATGGAATTTTAACTTAATAACTCACAACTGCAAGTTTATTTCTCACAATTCTGACTTAATTTCTCAGAATTAGGGAATTCGGACTTTATAACTCACAATTGTGAGTTTATATCATGCAGTTCTATCATGATAACTCACAAGTACGAGTTTATATCACAGATTTCTGAATTAATTTCTCAGAATTAGTGAATTCAGACTTTATAACTCTAAATTACGAGATTATATTATGCAATTCTAACATGGTAACTCACAAGTAAGAGTTTATATCACACATTTCTGACTTAATTTATCAGAATTAGGGAAATCAGACTTTATAACTCACAATTACGAGATTATATCATGCAATTCAAACATGATAAGTAACAAGTATGGGTTTATATCACACAATTCTGACTTAATTTCTCAGAATTAGGCAATTCGGACTTTATAAGGCAGAATTGCAAGTTTATATCATGCAATTCTATCATGATAACTCACAAGTACGAGTTTATATCACACAATTCTGACTTAATTTCTCAGAATTAGGGAATTCGGACGTTATAACTCACAATTGTGAGTTTATATCATGCAGTTCTATCATGATAACTCACAAGTACGAGTTTATATCACAGATTTCTGAATTAATTTCTCAGAATTAGTGAATTCAGACTTTATAACTCACAATTGCGAGTTTATATCATGCAATTCTATCATGATAACTCACAATTACGAGTTTATATCATGCAATTCTATCATGATAACTCACAATTACGAGTTTATATCATGCAATTCTATCATGATAACTCACAGGTACGAGTTTATATCACACAATTCTGACTTAATTTCTCAGAATTAGGGAACTCGGATGTTATAACTCACAATTGTGAGTTTATATCATGCAATTCTATCATGATAACTCACAATTACGAGTTTATATCATGCAATTCTATCATGATAACTCAAAAGTATGAGTTTATATCACAGATTTCTGAATTAATTTCTCAGAATTAGTGTATTCAGACTTTCTAACTCACATTTGCGAGTTTATATCATGCAATTCTATCATGATAACTCACAATTACGATTTTATATCATGAAGTTCTATCATGATAACTCACAAGTACGAGTTTATATCACAGATTTCTGAATTAATTTCTCAGAATTAGTGTATTCAGACTTTATAACTCACAATTGCGAGTTTATATCATGCAGTTCTATCATGATAATTCACAATTACGAGTTTATATCACATATTTATGAATTAATTTCATAAGTTTAATTTCATAATTCACAAGTGCGAGTTTATATCATGCAATTCTGACTTAATTTCTCAGAATTAGGGAATTCGGACTTTATAACTCATAATGGTGAGTTTATGTCATGCAATTCTATCATGATAACTCACAATTACGAGTTTATATCATGGAATTCTAACTTAATATCTCACACCTAAAAGTTTATTTCACACAATTCTGACTTAATTTCTCAGAATTAGGGAATTCTGACTTTATAACTCTCAATAACGAGATTATATCATGCAATGCTAACATAAAAAGTCACAAGTATGGGTTTATATCACATATTTATGAATTAATTTCTCAGAATTAGTGAATTCAGACTTTATAACTCACAATTGCGAGTTTATATCATGCAATTCTATCATGATAACTCACAATTACGAGTTTATATCATGCAATTCTATCATGATAACTCACAATTACGAGTTTATATCATGCAATTCTATCATGATAACTCACAGGTACGAGTTTATATCACACAATTCTGACTTAATTTCTCAGAATTAGGGAATTCGGACGTTATAACTCACAATTGTGAGTTTATATCATGCAGTTCTATCATGATAACTCACAAGTACGAGTTTATATCACAGATTTCTGAATTAATTTCTCAGAATTAGTGTATTCAGACTTTATAACTCACAATTGCGAGTTTATATCATGCAATTCTATCATGATAACTCACAAGTACGAGTTTATATCACATATTTATTAATTAATTTCATAAGTTTAATTTCATAATTCACAAGTGCGAGTTTATATCATGCAATTCTATCATGATAACTCACAATTGTGAGTTTATATCATGCAATTCTTTCATGATAACTCACAATTACGAGTTTATATCACATATTTATTAATTAATTTCATAAGTTTAATTTCATAATTCACAAGTGCGAGTTTATATCATGCAGTTCTGACTTAATTTCTCAGAATTAGGGAATTCGAACTTTATAACTCATAATGACGAGTTTATGTCATGCAATTCTATCATGATAACTCACAATTACGAGTTTATATCATGGAATTCTAACTTAATATCTCACAACTGCAAGTTTTTTTCACACAATTCTGACTTAATTTCTCAGAATTAGGGAATTCGGACTTTATAACTCTCAATTACGAGATTATATCATGCAATTCTAACATAATAAGTCACAAGTATGGGTTTATATCACAGATTTCTGAATTAATTTCTCAGAATTAGTGAATTCAGACTTTGTAACTCACAATTGCGAGTTTATATCATGCAATTCTATCATGATAAGTCACAAGTACGAGTTTATATCACATATTTATGAATTAATTTCTCAGAATTAGTGAATTCAAACTTTATAACTCACAAGTGCGAGTTTATATCATGCAATTCTATCATGCTAACTCACAAGTACGACTTTATATCACACATTTCTGACATCATTTCTCAGAATTAGGGAAATCGGACTTTATAACTCACAATTACGAGTTTATATCATGCAATTCTAACATGGTAACTCACAATTATGAGTTTATATCACACAATTCTGACTAAATTTCTCAGAATTAGGGAATTCGGACTTTATAACTCACAATTACAAGTTTATATCAGGGATTTTTAACTTAACTCAAAACTGCAAGTTTATTTCTCACAATTCTGACTTAATTTCTCAGAATTAGGGAATTCGGACTTTATAACTAACAATGGCGAGTTTATATCATGCAATTCTATCATGATAACTCACAAGTACACGTTTATATCACACAATTCTGACTTAATTTCTCAGAATTAGGGAATTCTGACTTTATAACTCTAAATTACGAGATTATATTATGCAATTCTAACATGGTAACTCACAAGTAAGAGTTTATATCACACATTTCTGACTTAATTTATCAGAATTAGGGAAATCGGACTTTATAACTCACAATTACGAGATTATATCATGCAATTCAAACAAGATAACTCACAAGTATGAGTTTATATTACACAATTCTGACTTAATTTCTCAGAATTAGGCAATTCGGACGTTATAACTCACAATTGTGAGTTTATATCATGCAGTTCTATCATGATATCTCACAAGTACGAGTTTATATCACAGATTTCTGAATTAATTTCTCAGAATTAGTGAATTCAGACTTTATAACTCACAACTGCGAGTTTATATCATGCAATTCTATCATGATAACTCACAATTACGAGTTTATATCATGCAATTCTATCATGATAACTCACAGGTACGAGTTTATATCACACAATTCTGACTTAATTTCTCAGAATTAGGGAATTCGGACGTTATAACTCACAATTGTGAGTTTATATCATGCAGTTCTATCATGATAACTCACAAGTACTAGTTTATATCACAGATTTCTGAATTAATTTCTCAGAATTAGTGTATTCAGACTTTATAACTCACAATTGCGAGTTTATATCATGCAATTCTATCATGATAACTCACAATTACGAGTTTATATCACATATTTATGAATTAATTTCATAAGTTTAATTTCATAATTCACAAGTGCGAGTTTATATCATGCAATTCTGACTTAATTTCTCAGAATTAGGGAATTCGGACTTTATAACTCATAATGGTGAGTATATGTCATGCAATTCTATCATGATAACTCACAATTACGAGTTTATATCATGGAATTCTAACTTAATATCTCACAACTGCAAGTTTATTTCACACAATTCTGACTTAATTTCTCAGAATTAGGGAATTCTGACTTTATAACTCTCAATAACGAGATTATATCATGCAATGCTAACATAAAAAGTCACAAGTATGGGTTTATATCACAGATTTCTGAATTAATTTCTCAGAATTAGTGAATTCAGACTTTATAACTCACAATTGCGAGTTTATATCATGCAATTCTATCATGATAACTCACAAGTACGAGTTTATATCACATATTTATGAATTAATTTCATAAACACATTGTCTGTCTTGTATACTTGTATATTGTTCTTTTTATAATATGTATCGTCTTGTCACTGTCATTCTGTAGCACTGTGGAGCTCTGTCACAAAAACAAATTCCTAGTATGTGCAAACATAACTGGCAATAAAGCTCATTCTGATTCTGATTCTGATTCTGATTCTGAAGTTTAATTTCATAATTCACAAGTGCGAGTTTATATTATGCAATTCTAACATGACAACTCACAATTATGTGTTTATATCACAGAATTCTGACTTAATTTCTGAGAATTGTAGATTTCGGACTTTATAACTCACAATTACGAGATTATATCATACAATTCTAACCTAATAACTCTCAATTGCGAGTTTATATCACACAATTCTGACTTAATTTCTCAGAATTAGGGAATTCGGACTTTATAACTCACAATTACGAGTTTATATCATGCAATTCTAACATGGTAACTCACAATTATGAGTTTATATCACACAATTCTGACTAAATTTCTCAGAATTAGGGAATTCGGACTTTATAACTCACAATTACAAGTTTATATCATGGAATTTTAACTTAATAACTCACAACTGCAAGTTTATTTCTCACAATTCTGACTTAATTTCTCAGAATTAGGGAATTCGGACTTTATAACTCACAATTGTGAGTTTATATCATGCAGTTCTATCATGATAACTCACAAGTACGAGTTTATATCACATTTCTGAATTAATTTCTCAGAATTAGTGAATTCAGACTTTATAACTCACAATTGCGAGTTTATATCATGCAATTCTATCATGATAACTCACAATTGCGAGTTTATATCATGCAATTCTATCATGATAACTCACAATTACGAGTTTATATCACATATTTATTAATTAATTTCATAAGTTTAATTTCATAATTCACAAGTGCAAGTTTATATCATGCAATTCTGACTTAATTTCTCAGAATTAGGGAATTCGGACTTTATAACTCATAATGGTGAGTTTATGTCATGCAATTCTATCATGATAACTCACAATTACGAGTTTATATCATGGAATTCTAACTTAATATCTCACAACTGCAAGTTTATTTCACACAATTCTGACTTAATTTCTCAGAATTAGGGAATTCTGACTTTATAACTCTCAATTACGAGATTATATCATGCAATGCTAACGTAAAAAGTCACAAGTATGGGTTTATATCACAGATTTCTAAATTACTTTCTCAGAATTAGTGAATTCAGACTTTATAACTCACAATTGCGAATTTATATCATGCAATTCTATCATGATAACTCACAAGTACGAGTTTATATCACATATTTATGAATTAATTTCATAAGTTTAATTTCATAATTCACAAGTGCGAGTTAATATCATACAATGCTAACCTAATAACTCTCAATTGCGAGGTTATATCACACAATTCTGACTTAATTTCTCAGAATTAGGGAATTTAGACTTTATAACTCACAATTACGAGTTGAAATCATGCAATTCTAACAAGATAACTCACAAGTATGAGTTTATATTACACAATTCTGACTTAATTTCTGAGAATTAGGGAATTTGGACTTTATAACTCACAATTACAAGTTTATATCATGCAATTCTAACATTATAACTCAAAAGTATGGGTTTATATCACACAATTCTGACTTAATTTCTCAGAATTGCGGATTTCGGGCTTTATATCTCAAAATTACAAGATTATATCATGCAATTCTAACCTAAAAACTGACATTTGCAAGTTTATATCACACAATTCTGACTTAATTTCTCAGAATTAGGGAATTCGGACTTTATAACTCATAATGGCGAGTTTATGTCATGCAATTCTATCATGATAACTCACAAGTACAAGTTTATATCACACAATTCTGACTTAATTTCTCAGAATTAGGGAATTCGGACTTTATAACTCACAATTACAGGTTTATATCATGGAATTTTACATTAATAACTCACAACTGCAAGTTTATTTCTCACAATTCTGACTTAATTTCTCAGAATTAGGGAATTCGGACGTTATAACTCACAATTGGGAGTTTATATCATGCAATTCAAACATGATAAGTCACAAGTATGGGTTTATATCACACAATTCTGACTTAATTTCTCAGAATTAGGCAATTCGGACTTTATAAGGCAGAATTGCAAGTTTATATCATGCAATTCTATCATGATAACTCACAAGTACGAGTTTATATCACACAATTCTGACTTAATTTCTCAGAATTATGGAATTCGGACGTTATAACTCACAAATGTGAGTTTATATCATGCAGTTCTATCATGATAACTCACAAGTACGAGTTTATATCACAGATTTCTGAATTAATTTCTCAGAATTAGTGAATTCAGACTTTATAACTCTAAATTACGAGATTATATTATGCAATTCTAACATGGTAACTCACAAGTAAGAGTTTATATCACACATTTCTGACTTAATTTATCAGAATTAGGGAAATCGGACTTTATAACTCACAATTACAAGATTATATCATGCAATTCAAACATGATTAGTCACAAGTATGGGTTTATATCACACAATTCTGACTTAATTTCTCAGAATTAGGCAATTCGGACTTTATAAGGCACAATTGCAAGTTTATATCATGCAATTTTATCATGATAACTCACAAGTACGAGTTTATATCACACAATTCTGATTTAATTTCTCAGAATTAGGGAATTCGGACGTTATAACTCACAATTGTGAGTTTATATCATGCAGTTCTATCATGATAACTCACAAGTACGAGTTTATATCACAGATTTCTGAATTAATTTCTCAGAACTAGTGAATTCAGACTTTATAACTCACAATTGCGAGTTTATATCATGCAATTCTATCATGATAACTCACAATTACGAGTTCATATCATGCAATTCTATCATGATAACTCACATTTACGAGTTTATATCATGCAATTCTATCATGATAACTCACAAGTACGAGTTTATATCACATATTTATTAATTAATTTCTCAGAGTTAGTGAATTCAGTTTTTATACAGTAACTCACAATTGCGAGTTTATATCATGCAATTCTATCATGATAACTCACAATTGTGAGTTTATATCATGCAATTCTTTCATGATAACTCACAATTACGAGTTTATATCACATATTTATTAATTAATTTCATAAGTTTAATTTCATAATACACAAGTGCGAGTTTATGTCATGCAATTCTGACTTAATTTCTCAGAATTAGGGAATTCGAACTTTATAACTCATAATGACGAGTTTATGTCATGCGATTCTATCATGATAACTCACAATTACGAGTTTATATCATGGAATTCTAACTTAATATCTCACAACTGCAAGTTTTTTTTCACACAATTCTGACTTAATTTCTAAGAATTAGGGAATTCGGACTTTATAACTCACAATTGCGAGTTTATATCATGCAATTCTATCATGCTAACTCACAAGTACGACTTTATATCACACATTTCTGACATAATTTCTCAGAATTAGGGAAATCGGACTTTATAACTCAAAATTACGAGTTTATATCATGCAATTCTAACATGGTAACTCACAATTATGAGTTTATTTCACACAATTCTGACTTAATTTCTCAGAATTAGGGAATTCTGACTTTATAACTCTCAATTACGAGATTATATCATGCAATGCTAACGTAAAAAGTCACAAGTATGGGTTTATATCACAGATTTCTGAATTACTTTCTCAGAATTAGTGAATTCAGACTTTATAACTCACAATTGCGAATTTATATCATGCAATTCTATCATGATAACTCACAAGTACGAGTTTATATCACATATTTATGAATTAATTTCATAAGTTTAATTTCATAATTCACAAGTGCGAGTTTATATCATACAATGCTAACCTAATAACTCTCAATTGCGAGGTTATATCACACAATTCTGACTTAATTTCTCAGAATTAGGGAATTTAGACTTTATAACTCACAATTACGAGTTGAAATCATGCAATTCTAACAAGATAACTCACAATTATGAGTTTATATTACACAATTCTGACTTAATTTCTGAGAATTAGGGAATTTGGACTTTATAACTCACAATTACAAGTTTATATCATGCAATTCTAACATTATAACTCACAAGTATGGGTTTATATCACACAATTCTGACTTAATTTCTCAGAATTGCGGATTTCGGGCTTTATATCTCAATATTACAAGATTATATCATGCAATTCTAACCTGAAAACTGACATTTGCGAGTTTATATCACACAATTCTGACTTAATTTCTCAGAATTAGGGAATTCGGACTTTATAACTCATAATGGCGAGTTTATGTCATGCAATTCTATCATGATAACTCACAAGTACAAGTTTATATCACACAATTCTGACTTAATTTCTCAGAATTAGGGAATTCGGACTTTATAACTCACAATTACAAGTTTATATCATGGAATTTTACATTAATAACTCACAACTGCAAGTTTATTTCTCACAATTCTGACTTAATTTCTCAGAATTAGGGAATTCGGACGTTATAACTCACAATTGGGAGTTTATATCATGCAGTTCTATCATGATAACTCACAAGTACGAGTTTATATCACAGATTTCTGAATTAATTTCTCAGAATTAGTGAATTCAGACTTTATAACTCTAAATTACGAGATTATATCATGCAATTCAAACATGATAAGTCACAAGTATGGGTTTATATCACACAATTCTGACTTAATTTCTCAGAATTAGGCAATTCGGACTTTATAACTCATAATGGCGAGTTTATGTCATGAAATTCTATCATGATAACTCACAAGTACAAGTTTATATCACACAATTCTGACTTAATTTCTCAGAATTAGGGAATTCGGACTTTATAACTCTCAATTACGAGATTATATCATGCAATTCTATCATGATAGCTCACAATTACGAGTTTATATCATGCAATTCTATCATGATAACTCACAAGTACGAGTTTATATCATGCAATTCTATCATGATAACTCACAAGTACGAGTTTATATCACATATTTATGAATTAATTTCTCAGAATTAGTGAATTCCGACTTTATAACTCACAAGTGCGAGTTTATATCATGCAATTCTATCATGATAACTCACAAGTACGAGTTTATATCACACAATTCTGACTAAATTTCTCAGAATTAGGGAATTCGGACGTTATAACTCACAATTGTGAGTTTATATCATGCAGTTCTATCATGATAACTCACAAGTACGAGTTTATATCATGCAATTCTATCATGATAACTCACAAGTACGAATTTATATCACATATTTATGAATTAATTTCTCAGAATTAGTGAATTCCGACTTTATAACTCACAAGTGCGAGTTTATATCATGCAATTCTATCATGATAACTCACAAGTACGAGTTTATATCACAGATTTCTGAATTAATTTCTCAGAATTAGTGAATTCAGACTTTATAACTCACAATTACGAGTTTATATCATGCAATTCTATCATGATAACTCACAAGTATGAGTTTATATCACATATTTATGAATTAATTTCTCAGAGTTAGTGAATTCAGACTTTATAACTCACAATTGCGAGTTTATATCATGCAATTCTATCATGATAACTCACAATTGTGAGTTTATATCATGCAATTCTATCATGATAACTCACAATTACCAGTTTATATAACATATTTATGAATTAATTTCATAAGTTTAATTTCATAATTCACAAGTGCGAGTTTATATCATGCAATTCTGACTTAATTTCTCAGAATTAGGGAATTCGGACTTTATAACTCATAATGGCGAGTTTATGTCAAGCAATTCTATCATGATAACTCACAATTACGAGTTTATATCATGAAATTCTAACTTAATATCTCACAACTGCAAGTTTATTTCACACAATTCTGACTTAATTTCTCAGAATTAGGGAATTCGGACTTTATGACTCTCAATTACGAGATTATATCATGCAATTCTAACATAATAAGTCACAAGTATGGGTTTATATCACAGATTTCTGAAATAATTTCTCAGAATTAGTGAATTCAGACTTTATAACTCACAATTGCGAGTTTATATCATGCAATTCTATCATGATAACTCACAAGTACGAGTTTATATAACAGAATTCTGACTCAATTTCTCAGAATTGTAGATTTCGGACTTTATAACTCACAATTACGAGATTATATCATACAATTCTAACCTAATAACTCACAATTGCGAGTTTATATCACACAATTCTGACTTAATTTCTCAGAATTAGGGAATTTAGACTTTATAACTTACAATTACGAGTTTAAATCATGCAATTCTAACAAGATAACTCACAAGTATGAGTTTATATTACACAACTCTGACTTAATTTCTCAGAATTAGGGAATTTGGACTTTATAACTCACAATTACCTGTTTATTTTATGCAATTCTAACATGATAACTAACAAGTACAAGTTTATATCACACAATTCTGACTTAATTTCTCAGAATTAGGGAATTCGGACTTTATAACTCTCAATTACGAGATTATATCATGCAATTCTAACATGATAAGTCACAAGTATGGGTTTACATCACAGATTTCTGAATTAATTTCACAGAATTAGTGAATTCAGACTATAACTCACAATTGCGAGTTTATATCATGCAATTCTATCATGATAACTCACAATTACGAGTTTATATCATGCAATTCTATCATGATAACTCACAATTACGAGTTTATATCATGCAATTCTATCATGATAACTCACAAGTACGAGTTTATATCACACAATTCTGACTAAATTTCTCAGAATTAGGGAATTCGGACGTTATAACTCACAATTGTGAGTTTATATCATGCAGTTCTATCATGATAACTCACAAGTACGAGTTTATATCACAGATTTCTGAATTAATTTCTCAGAAATAGTGTATTCAGACTTTATAACTCACATTTGCGAGTTTATATCATGCAATTCTATCATGATAACTCACAATTACGAGTTTATATCATGCAATTCTATCATGATAACTCACAAGTACGAGTTTATATCACATATTTCTGAATTAATTTCTCAGAGTTAGTGAATTCAGACTTTATAACTCACAATTGCGAGTTTATATCATGCAATTCTATCATGATAACTCACAATTGTGAGTTTATATCATGCAATTCTATCATGATATCTCACAATTACGAGTTTATATCACATATTTATGAATTAATTTCAAAAGTTTAATTTCATAATTCACAAGTGCGAGTTTATATTATGCAATTCTGACTTAATTTCTCAAAATTAGGGAATTTGGACTTTATAACTCATAATGGTGAGTTTATGTCATGCAATTCTATCATGATAACTCACAATTACGAGTTTATATCATGGAATTCTGGCTTAATTTCTGAGAATTAGGGAATTTGGACTTTATAACTCACAATTACAAGTTTACATCATGCAATTCTATCATGATAACTCACAAGTACGAGTTTATATCACACAATTCTGACTTAATTTCTCAGAATGAGGGAATTCGGACGTTATAACTCACAATTGTGAGTTTATATCATGCAGTTCTATCATGATAACTCACAAGTACGAGTTTATATCACACAATTCTGACTTAATTTCTGAGAATTAGGGAATTTGGACTTTATAACTCACAATTACAAGTTTACATCATGCAATTCTAACATTATAACTCACAAGTATGAGTTTATATCACACAATTCTGACTTAATTTCTCAGAATTAGGGAATTCGGACTTTATAACTCATAATGGCGAGTTTATGTCATGCAATTCAATCATGATAACTCACAATTGTGAGTTTATATCACAGATTTCTGAATTAATTTCTCAGAATTAGGGAATTCGGACTTTATAACTCACAATTACAAGTTTACATCATGCAATTCTAACATTATAACTCACAATTGTGAGTTTATATCACAGATTTCTGAATTAATTTCTCAGAATTAGTGAATTCAGACTTTATAACTCACAATTGCGAGTTTATATCATGCAATTCTATCATGATAACTCACAATTACGAGTTTATATCATGCAATTCTATCATGATAACTCACAATTACGAGTTTATATCATGCAATTCTATCATGATAACTCACAAGTACGAGTGTATATCACATATTTATGAATTAATTTCTCAGAATTAGTGAATTCCAACTTTATAACTCACAAGTGCAAGTTTATATCATGCAATTCTGTCATGATAACTCACAAGTACGAGTTTATATCACAGATTTCTGAATTAATTTCTCAGAATTAGTGAATTCAGACTTTATAACTCACAATTGCGAGTTTATATCATGCAATTCTATCATGATAACTCACAATTACGAGTTTATATAACATATTTATGAATTAATTTCATAAGTTTAATTTCATAATTCACAAGTGCGAGTTTATATCATGCAATTCTGAATTAATTTCTCAGAATTAGTGAATTCCAACTTTATAACTCACAAGTGCAAGTTTATATCATGCAATTCTGTCATGATAACTCACAAGTACGAGTGTATATCACATATTTATGAATTAATTTCTCAGAATTAGTGAATTCCAACTTTATAACTCACAAGTGCAAGTTTATATCATGCAATTCTGTCATGATAACTCACAAGTACGAGTTTATATCACAGATTTCTGAATTAATTTCTCAGAATTAGTGAATTCAGACTTTATAACTCACAATTGCGAGTTTATATCATGCAATTCTATCATGATAACTCACAATTACGAGTTTATATAACATATTTATGAATTAATTTCATAAGTTTAATTTCATAATTCACAAGTGCGAGTTTATATCATGCAATTCTGACTTAATTTCTCAGAATTAGGGAATTCGGACTTTATAACTCATAATGGCGAGTTTATGTCATGCAATTCAATCATGATAACTCACAATTGTGAGTTTATATCACAGATTTCTGAATTAATTTCTCAGAATTAGGGAATTCGGACTTTATAACTCACAATTACAAGTTTACATCATGCAATTCTAACATTATAACTCACAATTGTGAGTTTATATCACAGATTTCTGAATTAATTTCTCAGAATTAGTGAATTCAGACTTTATAACTCACAATTGCGAGTTTATATCATGCAATTCTATCATGATAACTCACAATTACGAGTTTATATAACATATTTATGAATTAATTTCATAAGTTTAATTTCATAATTCACAAGTGCGAGTTTATATCATGCAATTCTGACTTAATTTCTCAGAATTAGGGAATTCGGACTTTATAACTAACAATGGCGAGTTTATTTCATGCAATTCTATCATGATAACTCACAAGTACGAGTTTATATCACATATTTATGAATTAATTTCATAAGTTTAATTTCATAATTCACAAGTGCGAGTTTATATCAGGCAATTCTAACATGATAACTCACAATTATGAGTTTATATCACAGAATTCTGACTTAATTTCTCAGAATTGTAGATTTCGGACTTTATAACTCACAATTACGAGATTATATCATACAATTCTAACATAATAACTCTCAATTGCGAGTTTATATCACAGAATTCTGACTTAATTTCTCAGAATTGTGGATTTTGGACTTTATATCTCACAATTACGAGATTATATCATGCAATTCTAACCTAAAAACTGACATTTGCGAGTTTATATCACACAATTCTGACTTAATTTCTCAGAATTAGGGAATTCGGACTTTATAACTCATAATGGCGAGTTTCTGTCATGCAATTCTATCATGATAACTCACAAGTACAAGTTTATATCACACAATTCTGACTTAATTTCTCAGAATTAGGGAATTCGGACTTTATAACTCACAATTACGAGTTTATATCATGCAATTCTAACATGGTAACTCACAATTATGAGTTTATATCACACAATTCTGACTAAATTTCTCAGAATTAGGGAATTCGGACTTTATAACTCACAATTACAAGTTTATATCATGCAATTCTAACATGGTAACTCACAATTATGAGTTTATATCACACAATTCTGACTTAATTTCTCAGAATTGTAGATTTCGGACTTTATAACTCACAATTACGAGATTATATCATACAATTCTAACCTAATAACTCTCAATTGCGAGTTTATATCACAGAATTCTGACTTAATTTCTCAGAATTGTGGATTTTGGACTTTATATCTCACAATTACGAGATTATATCATGCAATTCTAACCTAAAAACTGACATTTGCGAGTTTATATCACACAATTCTGACTTAATTTCTCAGAATTAGGGAATTCGGACTTTATAACTCATAATGGCGAGTTTCTGTCATGCAATTCTATCATGATAACTCACAAGTACAAGTTTATATCACACAATTCTGACTTAATTTCTCAGAATTAGGGAATTCGGACTTTATAACTCACAATTACGAGTTTATATCATGCAATTCTAACATGGTAACTCACAATTATGAGTTTATATCACACAATTCTGACTAAATTTCTCAGAATTAGGGAATTCGGACTTTATAACTCACAATTACAAGTCTATATCATGGAATTTTAACTTAATAACTCACAACTGCAAGTTTATTTCTCACAATTCTGACTTAATTTCTCAGAATTAGGCAATTCTGATTTTATAACTAACAATGGCGAGTTTATATCATGCAATTCTATCATGATAACTCACAAGTACAAGTTTATATCACACAATTCGGACTTAATTTCTCAGAATTAGGGAATTCTGACTTTATAACTCTAAATTACGAGATTATATTATGCAATTCTAACATGGTATCTCACAAGTAAGAGTTTATATCACACATTTCTGACTTAATTTCTCAGAATTAGGGAATTCGGACTTTATAACTCTCAATTACGAGATTATATCATGCAATTCTAACATGATAAGTCACAAGTATTGGTTTACATCACAGATTTCTGAATTAATTTCTCAGAATTAGTGAATTCAGACTATAACTCACAATTGCGAGTTTATGTCATGCAATTCTATCATGATAACTCACAAGTACAAGTTTATATCACACAATTCTGACTTAATTTATCAGAATTAGGCAATTCGGACTTTATAACGCACAATTGCAAGTTTATATCATGCAATTCTATTATGATAACTCACAAGTACGAGTTTATATCACACAATTCTGACTTAATTTCTCAGAATGAGGGAATTCGGACGTTATAACTCACAATTGTGAGTTTATATCATGCAGTTCTATCATGATAACTCACAAGTACGAGTTTATATCACACAATTCTGGCTTAATTTCTGAGAATTAGGGAATTTGGACTTTATAACTCACAATTACAAGTTTACATCATGCAATTCTAACATTATAACTCACAAGTATGAGTTTATATCACACAATTCTGACTTAATTTCTCAGAATTAGGGAATTCGGACTTTATAACTCACAATTACAAGTTTACATCATGCAATTCTAACATTATAACTCACAATTGTGAGTTTATATCACAGATTTCTGAATTAATTTCTCAGAATTAGTGAATTCAGACTTTATAACTCACAATTGCGAGTTTATATCATGCAATTCTATCATGATAACTCACAATTACGAGTTTATATCATGCAATTCTATCATGATAACTCACAATTACGAGTTTATATCATGCAATTCTATCATGATAACTCACAAGTACGAGTGTATATCACATATTTATGAATTAATTTCTCAGAATTAGTGAATTCCAACTTTATAACTCACAAGTGCAAGTTTATATCATGCAATTCTGTCATGATAACTCACAAGTACGAGTTTATATCACAGATTTCTGAATTAATTTCTCAGAATTAGTGAATTCAGACTTTATAACTCACAATTGCGAGTTTATATCATGCAATTCTATCATGATAACTCACAATTACGAGTTTATATAACATATTTATGAATTAATTTCATAAGTTTAATTTCATAATTCACAAGTGCGAGTTTATATCATGCAATTCTGACTTAATTTCTCAGAATTAGGGAATTCGGACTTTATAACTCATAATGGCGAGTTTATGTCATGCAATTCAATCATGATAACTCACAATTACGAGTTTATATCATGGAATTCTAACTTAATATCTCACAACTGCCAGTTTATTTCACACAAAATTTCTTAATTTCTCTTAATTTCTCAGAATTAGGGAATTCGGACTTTATAACTCTCAATTATGAGATTATATCATGCAATTCTAACATAATAAGTCACAAGTATGGGTTTATATCACAGATTTCTGAATTAATTTCTCAGAATTAGTGAATTCAGACTTTATAACTCACAATTGCGAGTTTATATCATGCAATTCTATCATGATAACTCACAAGTACGAGTTTATATCACATATTTATGAATTAATTTCATAAGTTTAATTTCATAATTCACAAGTGCAAGTTTATATCATGCAATTCTAACATGATAACTCACAATTATGAGTTTATATCACAGAATTCTGACTTAATTTCTCAGAATTGTAGATTTCGAACTTTATAACTCACAATTACGAGATTATATCATACAATTCTAACCTAATAACTCACAATTGCGAGTTTATATCACACAATTCTGACTTGATTTCTCAGAATTAGGGAATTTAGACTTTATAACTCACAATTACGAGTTTAAATCATGCAATTCTAACAAGATAACTCACAAGTATGAGTTTATATTACACAATTCTGACTTATTTCTCAGAATTAGGGAATTTGGACTTTATAACTCACAATTACCTGTTTATTTTATGCAATTCTAACATGATAACTCACAATTATGAGTTTATGTCACACAATTCTGGCTTAATTTCTGAGAATTAGGGAATTTGGACTTTATAACACACAATTACAAGTTTATATCATGCAATTCTAACATTATAACTCACAAGTATGAGTTTATATCACACAATTCTGACTTAATTTCTCAGAATTGCGGATTTCGGACTTTATATCTCACAATTACGAGATTATATCATGCAATTCTAACCTAAAAACTGACATTTGCGAGTTTATATCACACAATTCTGACTTAATTTCTCAGAATTAGGGAATTCGGACTTTATAACTCTCAATTACGAGATTATATCATGCAATTCTATCATGATAGCTCACAATTACGAGTTTATATCATGCAATTCTATCATGATAACTCACAAGTACGAGTTTATATCATGCAATTCTATCATGATAACTCACAAGTACGAGATTATATCACATATTTATGAATTAATTTCTCAGAATTAGTGAATTCCGACTTTATAACTCACAAGTGCGAGTTTATATCATGCAATTCTATCATGATAACTCACAAGTACGAGTTTATATCACACAATTCTGACTAAATTTCTCAGAATTAGGGAATTCGGACGTTATAACTCACAATTGTGAGTCTATATCATGCAGTTCTATCATGATAACTCACAAGTACGAGTTTATATCATGCAATTCTATCATGATAACTCACAATTACGAGTTTATATCATGCAATTCTATCATGATAACTCACAGGTACGAGTTTATATCACACAATTCTGACTTAATTTCTCAGAATCAGGGAATTCGGACTTTATAACTCATAATGGCGAGTTTATGTCATGCAATTCTATCATGATAATTCACAAGTACAAGTTAATATCACACAATTCTGACTTAATTTCTCAGAATTAGGGAATTCGGACTTTATAACTCACAATTACGAGTTTATATCATGCAATTCTATCATGATAACTCACAATTACGAGTTTATATCATGCAATTCTATCATGATAACTCACAAGTACGAATTTATATCACATATTTATGAATTAATTTCTCAGAATTAGTGAATTCCGACTTTATAACTCACAAGTGCGAGTTTATATCATGCAATTCTATCATGATAACTCACAAGTACGAGTTTATATCACAGATTTCTGAATTAATTTCTCAGAATTAGTGAATTCAGACTTTATAACTCACAATTACGAGTTTATATCATGCAATTCTATCATGATAACTCACAAGTATGAGTTTATATCACATATTTATGAATTAATTTCTCAGAGTTAGTGAATTCAGACTTTATAACTCACAACTGCGAGTTTATATCATGCAATTCTATCATGATAACTCACAATTGTGAGTTTATATCATGCAATTCTATCATGATAACTCACAATTACCAGTTTATATAACATATTTATGAATTAATTTCATAAGTTTAATTTCATAATTCACAAGTGCGAGTTTATATCATGCAATTCTGACTTAATTTCTCAATATTAGGGAATTCGGACTTTATAACTCATAATGGCGAGTTTATGTCAAGCAATTCTATCATGATAACTCACAATTACGAGTTTATATCATGAAATTCTAACTTAATATCTCACAACTGCAAGTTTATTTCACACAATTCTGACTTAATTTCTCAGAATTAGGGAATTCGGACTTTATGACTCTCAATTACGAGATTATATCATGCAATTCTAACATAATAAGTCACAAGTATGGGTTTATATCACAGATTTCTGAAATAATTTCTCAGAATTAGTGAATTCAGACTTTATAACTCACAATTGCGAGTTTATATCATGCAATTCTATCATGATAACTCACAAGTACGAGTTTATATAACAGAATTCTGACTCAATTTCTCAGAATTGTAGATTTCGGACTTTATAACTCACAATTACGAGATTATATCATACAATTCTAACCTAATAACTCACAATTGCGAGTTTATATCACACAATTCTGACTTAATTTCTCAGAATTAGGGAATTTAGACTTTATAACTTACAATTACGAGTTTAAATCATGCAATTCTAACAAGATAACTCACAAGTATGAGTTTATATTACACAATTCTGACTTAATTTCTCAGAATTAGGGAATTTGGACTTTATAACTCACAATTACCTGTTTATTATATGCAATTCTAACATGATAACTAACAAGTACAAGTTTATATCACACAATTCTGACTTAATTTCTCAGAATTAGGGAATTCGGACTTTATAACTCTCAATTACGAGATTATATCATGCAATTCTAACATGATAAGTCACAAGTATGGGTTTACATCACAGATTTCTGAATTAATTTCTCAGAATTAGTGAATTCAGACTATAACTCACAATTGCGAGTTTATATCATGCAATTCTATCATGATAACTCACAATTACGAGTTTATATCATGCAATTCTATCATGATAACTCACAATTACGAGTTTATATCATGCAATTCTATCATGATAACTCACAAGTACGAGTTTATATCACACAATTCTGACTAAATTTCTCAGAATTAGGGAATTCGGACGTTATAACTCACAATTGTGAGTTTATATCATGCAGTTCTATCATGATAACTCACAAGTACGAGTTTATATCACAGATTTCTGAATTAATTTCTCAGAAATAGTGTATTCAGACTTTATAACTCACATTTGCGAGTTTATATCATGCAATTCTATCATGATAACTCACAATTACGAGTTTATATCATGCAATTCTATCATGATAACTCACAAGTACGAGTTTATATCACATATTTCTGAATTAATTTCTCAGAGTTAGTGAATTCAGACTTTATAACTCACAATTGCGAGTTTATATCATGCAATTCTATCATGATAACTCACAATTGTGAGTTTATATCATGCAATTCTATCATGATATCTCACAATTACGAGTTTATATCACATATTTATGAATTAATTTCATAAGTTTAATTTCATAATTCACAAGTGCGAGTTTATATCATGCAATTCTGACTTAATTTCTCAAAATTAGGGAATTCGGACTTTATAACTCATAATGGTGAGTTTATGTCATGCAATTCTATCATGATAACTCACAATTACGAGTTTATATCATGGAATTCTAACTTAATATCTCACGACTGCAAATTTATTTCACACAATTCTGACTTAATTTCTCAGAATTAGTGAATTCAGACTTTATAACTCACAATTGCGAATTTATATCATGCAATTCTATCATGATAAATCACAAGTACGAGTTTATATCACATATTTATGAATTAATTTCATAAGTTTAATTTCATAATTCACAAGTGCGAGTTTATATCATGCAATTCTAACATGATAACTCACAATTATGAGTTTATATCACAGAATTCTGACTTAATTTCTCAGAATTGTAGATTTTCGGACTTTATAACTCACAATTACGAGATTATAACATACAATGCTAACCTAATAACTCTCAATTGCGAGTTTATATCACACAATTCTGACTTAATTTCTCAGAATTAGGGAATTTAGACTTTATAACTCAATTACGAGTTGAAATCATGCAATTCTAACAAGATAACTCACAATTATGAGTTTATATCACACAATTCTGGCTTAATTTCTGAGAATTAGGGAATTTGGACTTTATAACTCACAATTACCTGTTTATTTTATGCAATTCTAACATGATAACTCACAATTATGAGTTTATATCACACAATTCTGGCTTAATTTCTGAGAATTAGGGAATTTGGACATTATAACTCACAATTACAAGTTTATATCATGCAATTCTAACATTATAACTCACAAGTATGGGTTTATATCACACAATTCTGACTTAATTTCTCAGAATTGCGGATTTCGGGCTTTATATCTCAAAATTACAAGATTATATCATGCAATTCTAACCTAAAAACTGACATTTGCGGGTTTATATCACACAATTCTGACTTAATTTCTCAGAATTAGGGAATTCGGACTTTATAACTCATAATGGCGAGTTTATGTCATGCAATTCTATCATGATAACTCACAAGTACAAGTTTATATCACACAATTCTGACTTAATTTCTCAGAAATAGGGAATTCGGACTTTATAACTCACAATTACAAGTTTATATCATGGAATTTTACATTAATAACTCACAACTGCAAGTTTATTTCTCACAATTCTGACTTAATTTCTCAGAATTAGGGAATTCGGACGTTATAACTCACAATTGTGAGTTTATATCATGTAGTTCTATCATGATAACTCACAAGTACAAGTTTAAATCACAGATTTCTGAATTAATTTCTCAGAATTAGTGAATTCAGATTTTATAACTCTAAATTACGAGATTATATTATGCAATTCTAACATCGTAACTCACAAGTAAGAATTTATATCACACATTTCTGACTTAATTTATCAGAATTAGGGAAATCAGACTTTATAACTCACAATTACGAGATTATATCATGCAATTCAAACATGATAAGTCACAAGTATGGGTTTATATCACACAATTCTGACTTAATTTCTCAGAATTAGGCAATTCGGACTTTATAAGGCAGAATTGCAAGTTTATATCATGCAATTCTATCATGATAACTCACAAGTCCGAGTTTATATCACACAATTCTGACTTAATTTCTCAGAATTAGGGAATTCGGACGTTATAACTCACAATTGTGAGTTTATATCATGCAGTTCTATCATGATAACTCACAAGTACGAGTTTATATCACAGATTTCTGAATTAATTTCTCAGAATTAGTGAATTCAGACTTTATAACTCACAATTGCGAGTTTATATCATGCAATTCTATCATGATAACTCACAATTACGAGTTTATATCATGCAATTCTATCATGATAACTCACAATTACGAGTTTATATCATGCAATTCTATCATGATAACTCACAGGTACGAGTTTATATCACACAATTCTGACTTAATTTCTCAGAATTAGGGAACTCGGACGTTATAACTCACAATTGTGAGTTTATATCATGCAATTCTATCATGATAACTCACAATTACGAGTTTATATCATGCAATTCTATCATGATAACTCACAATTACGAGTTTATATCATGCAATTCTATCATGATAACTCAAAAGTATGAGTTTATATCACAGATTTCTGAATTAATTTCTCAGAATTAGTGTATTCAGACTTTCTAACTCACATTTGCGAGTTTATATCTGTCAGGGTCCTTCCCTGACAGCCTTGTCAGTCTTGTCTTTGTTTAATGTTTCTTTGTTTGTCTTGTGCCTGAGCACATGGTTGTGTCTTTGTTTGTGTTGGCCATGTGCTCCCCTGGTCCTGCCTCCTCATTTTCAGTTACCTCGCCCCCTTGTTTAGTCCTCGTTTACTTGATTATGTTCACCTGATCCTCATGTGCTCTGTTCCTTTTATAGCGTGCACTTTCCCTCACTTCTCTGCTGGTTCGTTGCATTTGTTTCTTGCGTAAAGGAAGTTATTGTTAGTCAGCTAGTTGTAGTTATAGTGCAGTTTCCTCATTACTCTCTTCTAGTCAGTCTAGCTTTTCTTTTAGTTCTTTAGAAGTTTATTAGATTGTCTTTGTTTTTGTTATTTTTCTCCAGTTTGCTTCCTGTCTTTATTTTGCTCTAGTCCTCTAAAGTATTTTATTTGGTTGTTTTCTTTTATTGTTTTTGCCTAGTTTGTTTTTAGTTATTGATTCCTAGTATCCTTTTGTTCTTTCTTTTGATTATTTCCTCCCTAGAGTTAGATTTCATTTTTTCTACTTTTCAGTGATGGTAGTCAGAGTTTTTTTGCTGTTTGTTGTTCTCTCTTGTGGTCTTGTTCTGTGTCGTTTAGTGTCTTGTGTTTGTCCCTGTTCTGTGCCGTGATATTCCCCCTGGCTGCTGCTCACCGGACCTGGCTATCTAACTGGACGGGTTAAACTACGGCTCTAAGAATCAAGCCCTATCTGGTGGTGCTCCGTGTCCCTGGCTCTACAGCCCAACCTTGCCTGGGTCCAGCTCAGCTGCCATCTTGTTCCCCTGTTGTCTGCCCTGCCTCACTGTCAAGATTATCCTTGATCATCACTACCCTGACTGTGCTTTAGTCTCATTAATAAATGTTAATTCTGTGATCATTCTGCATTTGGGTCTTTTTCTAGTAGACTGCCATACCAGATCCTGACAATATCATGCAATTCTATCATGATAACTCAAAATTACGATTTTATATCATGAAGTTCTATCATGATAACTCACAAGTACGAGTTTATATCACAGATTTCTGAATTAATTTCTCAGAATTAGTGTATTCAGACTTCATAAATCACAATTGCGAGTTTATATCATGCAATTCTATCATGATAATTCACAATTACGAGTTTATATCACATATTTATGAATTAATTTCATAAGTTTAATTTCATAATTCACAAGTGCGAGTTTATATCATGCAATTCTGACTTAATTTCTCAGAATTAGGGAATTCGGACTTTATAACTGATAATGGTGAGTTTATGTCATGCAATTCTATCATGATAACTCACAATTACGAGTTTATATCATGGAATTCTAACTTAATATCTCACAACTGCAAGTTTATTTCACACAATTCTGACTTAATTTCTCAGAATTAGGGAATTCTGACTTTATAACTCTCAATAACGAGATTATATCATGCAATGCTAACATAAAAAGTCACAAGTATGGGTTTATATCACATATCTATGAATTAATTTCTCAGAATTAGTGAATTCAGACTTTATAACTCACAATTGCGAGTTTATATCATGCAATTCTATCATGATAACTCACAATTACGAGTTTATATCATGCAATTCTATCATGATAACTCACAATTACGAGTTTATATCATGCAATTCTATCATGATAACTCACAGGTACGAGTTTATATCACACAATTCTGACTTAATTTCTCAGAATTAGGGAATTCGGACGTTATAACTCACAATTGTGAGTTTATATCATGCAGTTCTATCATGATAACTCACAAGTACGAGTTTATATCACAGATTTCTGAATTAATTTCTCAGAATTAGTGTATTCAGACTTTATAACTTACAATTGCGAGTTTATATCATGCAATTCTATCATGATAACTCACATTTACGAGTTTATATCATGCAATTCTATCATGATAACTCACAAGTACGAGTTTATATCACATATTTATTAATTAATTTCTCAGAGTTAGTGAATTCAGACTTTATACAGTAACTCACAATTGCGAGTTTATATCATGCAATTCTTTCATGATAACTCACAATTACGAGTTTATATCACATATTTATTAATTAATTTCATAAGTTTAATTTCATAATTCACAAGTGCGAGTTTATATCATGCAATTCTGACTTAATTTCTCAGAATTAGGGAATTCGAACTTTATAACTCATAATGACGAGTTTATGTCATGCAATTCTATCATGATAACTCACAATTACGAGTTTATATCATGGAATTCTAACTTAATATCTCACAACTGCAAGTTTTTTTCACACAATTCTGACTTAATTTCTCAGAATTAGGGAATTCGGACTTTATAACTCTCAATTACGAGATTATATCATGCAATTCTAACATAATAAGTCACAAGTATGGGTTTATATCACAGATTTCTGAATTAATTTCTCAGAATTAGTGAATTCAGACTTTATAACTCACAATTGCGAGTTTATATCATGCAATTCTATCATGATAAGTCACAAGTACGTATTTATATCACATATTTATGAATTAATTTCTCAGAATTAGTGAATTCAAACTTTATAACTCACAAGTGCGAGTTTATATCATGCAATTCTATCATGCTAACTCACAAGTACGACTTTATATCACACATTTCTGACATCATTTCTCAGAATTAGGGAAAGCGGACTTTATAACTCACAATTACGAGTTTATATCATGCAATTCTAACATGGTAACTCACAATTATGAGTTTATATCACACAATTCTGACTAAATTTCTCAGAATTAGGGAATTCGGACTTTATAACTCACAATTACAAGTTTATATCAACGAATTTTAACTTAACTCAAAACTGCAAGTTTATTTCTCACAATTCTGACTTAATTTCTCAGAATTAGGGAATTCGGACTTTATAACTAACAATGGCGAGTTTATATCATGCAATTCTATCATGATAACTCACAAGTACACGTTTATATCACACAATTCTGACTTAATTTCTCAGAATTAGGGAATTCTGACTTTATAACTCTAAATTACGAGATTATATTATGCAATTCTAACATGGTAACTCACAAGTAAGAGTTTATATCACACATTTCTGTCTTAATTTATCAGAATTAGGGAAATCGGACTTTATAACTCACAATTACGAGATTATATCATGCAATTCAAACAAGATAACTCACAAGTATGAGTTTATATTACACAATTCTGACTTAATTTCTCAGAATTAGGCAATTCGGACGTTATAACTCACAATTGTGAGTTTATATCATGCAGTTCTATCATGATATCTCACAAGTACGAGTTTATATCACAGATTTCTGAATTAATTTCTCAGAATTAGTGAATTCAGACTTTATAACTCACAACTGCGAGTTTATATCATGCAATTCTATCATGATAACTCACAATTACGAGTTTATATCATGCAATTCTATCATGATAACTCACAGGTACGAGTTTATATCACACAATTCTGACTTAATTTCTCAGAATTAGGGAAGTCGGACGTTATAACTCACAATTGTGAGTTTATATCATGCAGTTCTATCATGATAACTCACAAGTACGAGTTTATATCACAGATTTCTGAATTAATTTCTCAGAATTAGTGTATTCAGACTTCATAACTCACAATTGCGAGTTTATATCATGCAATTCTATCATGATAATTCACAATTACGAGTTTATATCATGCAATTCTATCATGATAACTCACAATTACGAGTTTATATCATGCAATTCTATCATGATAACTCACAGGTACGAGTTTATATCACACAATTCTGACTTAATTTCTCAGAATTAGGGAACTCGGATGTTATAACTCACAATTGTGAGTTTATATCATGCAATTCTATCATGATAACTCACAATTACGAGTTTATATCATGCAATTCTATCATGATAACTCAAAAGTATGAGTTTATATCACAGATTTCTGAATTAATTTCTCAGAATTAGTGTATTCAGACTTTCTAACTCACATTTGCGAGTTTATATCATGCAATTCTATCATGATAACTCACAATTACGATTTTATATCATGAAGTTCTATCATGATAACTCACAAGTTTATATCACAGATTTCTGAATTAATTTCTCAGAATTAGTGTATTCAGACTTTATAACTCTCAATTACGAGATTATATCATGCAATTCTAACATAATAAGTCACAAGTATGGGTTTATATCACAGATTTCTGAATTAATTTCTCAGAATTAGTGAATTCAGACTTTATAACTCACAATTGCGAGTTTATATCATGCAATTCTATCATGATAAGTCACAAGTACGTATTTATATCACATATTTATGAATTAATTTCTCAGAATTAGTGAATTCAAACTTTATAACTCACAAGTGCGAGTTTATATCATGCAATTCTATCATGCTAACTCACAAGTACGACTTTATATCACACATTTCTGACATCATTTCTCAGAATTAGGGAAAGCGGACTTTATAACTCACAATTACGAGTTTATATCATGCAATTCTAACATGGTAACTCACAATTATGAGTTTATATCACACAATTCTGACTAAATTTCTCAGAATTAGGGAATTCGGACTTTATAACTCACAATTACAAGTTTATATCAACGAATTTTAACTTAACTCAAAACTGCAAGTTTATTTCTCACAATTCTGACTTAATTTCTCAGAATTAGGGAATTCGGACTTTATAACTAACAATGGCGAGTTTATATCATGCAATTCTATCATGATAACTCACAAGTACACGTTTATATCACACAATTCTGACTTAATTTCTCAGAATTAGGGAATTCTGACTTTATAACTCTAAATTACGAGATTATATTATGCAATTCTAACATGGTAACTCACAAGTAAGAGTTTATATCACACATTTCTGTCTTAATTTATCAGAATTAGGGAAATCGGACTTTATAACTCACAATTACGAGATTATATCATGCAATTCAAACAAGATAACTCACAAGTATGAGTTTATATTACACAATTCTGACTTAATTTCTCAGAATTAGGCAATTCGGACGTTATAACTCACAATTGTGAGTTTATATCATGCAGTTCTATCATGATATCTCACAAGTACGAGTTTATATCACAGATTTCTGAATTAATTTCTCAGAATTAGTGAATTCAGACTTTATAACTCACAACTGCGAGTTTATATCATGCAATTCTATCATGATAACTCACAATTACGAGTTTATATCATGCAATTCTATCATGATAACTCACAGGTACGAGTTTATATCACACAATTCTGACTTAATTTCTCAGAATTAGGGAAGTCGGACGTTATAACTCACAATTGTGAGTTTATATCATGCAGTTCTATCATGATAACTCACAAGTACGAGTTTATATCACAGATTTCTGAATTAATTTCTCAGAATTAGTGTATTCAGACTTCATAACTCACAATTGCGAGTTTATATCATGCAATTCTATCATGATAATTCACAATTACGAGTTTATATCATGCAATTCTATCATGATAACTCACAATTACGAGTTTATATCATGCAATTCTATCATGATAACTCACAGGTACGAGTTTATATCACACAATTCTGACTTAATTTCTCAGAATTAGGGAACTCGGATGTTATAACTCACAATTGTGAGTTTATATCATGCAATTCTATCATGATAACTCACAATTACGAGTTTATATCATGCAATTCTATCATGATAACTCAAAAGTATGAGTTTATATCACAGATTTCTGAATTAATTTCTCAGAATTAGTGTATTCAGACTTTCTAACTCACATTTGCGAGTTTATATCATGCAATTCTATCATGATAACTCACAATTACGATTTTATATCATGAAGTTCTATCATGATAACTCACAAGTACGAGTTTATATCACAGATTTCTGAATTAATTTCTCAGAATTAGTGTATTCAGACTTTATAACTCTCAATTACGAGATTATATCATGCAATTCTAACATAATAAGTCACAAGTATGGGTTTATATCACAGATTTCTGAATTAATTTCTCAGAATTAGTGAATTCAGACTTTATAACTCACAATTGCGAGTTTATATCATGCAATTCTATCATGATAAGTCACAAGTACGTATTTATATCACATATTTATGAATTAATTTCTCAGAATTAGTGAATTCAAACTTTATAACTCACAAGTGCGAGTTTATATCATGCAATTCTATCATGCTAACTCACAAGTACGACTTTATATCACACATTTCTGACATCATTTCTCAGAATTAGGGAAAGCGGACTTTATAACTCACAATTACGAGTTTATATCATGCAATTCTAACATGGTAACTCACAATTATGAGTTTATATCACACATTTCTGACATCATTTCTCAGAATTAGGGAATTCGGACTTTATAACTCACAATTACAAGTTTATATCAACGAATTTTAACTTAACTCAAAACTGCAAGTTTATTTCTCACAATTCTGACTTAATTTCTCAGAATTAGGGAATTCGGACTTTATAACTAACAATGGCGAGTTTATATCATGCAATTCTATCATGATAACTCACAAGTACACGTTTATATCACACAATTCTGACTTAATTTCTCAGAATTAGGGAATTCTGACTTTATAACTCTAAATTACGAGATTATATTATGCAATTCTAACATGGTAACTCACAAGTAAGAGTTTATATCACACATTTCTGTCTTAATTTATCAGAATTAGGGAAATCGGACTTTATAACTCACAATTACGAGATTATATCATGCAATTCAAACAAGATAACTCACAAGTATGAGTTTATATTACACAATTCTGACTTAATTTCTCAGAATTAGGCAATTCGGACGTTATAACTCACAATTGTGAGTTTATATCATGCAGTTCTATCATGATATCTCACAAGTACGAGTTTATATCACAGATTTCTGAATTAATTTCTCAGAATTAGTGAATTCAGACTTTATAACTCACAACTGCGAGTTTATATCATGCAATTCTATCATGATAACTCACAATTACGAGTTTATATCATGCAATTCTATCATGATAACTCACAGGTACGAGTTTATATCACACAATTCTGACTTAATTTCTCAGAATTAGGGAAGTCGGACGTTATAACTCACAATTGTGAGTTTATATCATGCAGTTCTATCATGATAACTCACAAGTACGAGTTTATATCACAGATTTCTGAATTAATTTCTCAGAATTAGTGTATTCAGACTTCATAACTCACAATTGCGAGTTTATATCATGCAATTCTATCATGATAATTCACAATTACGAGTTTATATCATGCAATTCTATCATGATAACTCACAATTACGAGTTTATATCATGCAATTCTATCATGATAACTCACAGGTACGAGTTTATATCACACAATTCTGACTTAATTTCTCAGAATTAGGGAACTCGGATGTTATAACTCACAATTGTGAGTTTATATCATGCAATTCTATCATGATAACTCACAATTACGAGTTTATATCATGCAATTCTATCATGATAACTCAAAAGTATGAGTTTATATCACAGATTTCTGAATTAATTTCTCAGAATTAGTGTATTCAGACTTTCTAACTCACATTTGCGAGTTTATATCATGCAATTCTATCATGATAACTCACAATTACGATTTTATATCATGAAGTTCTATCATGATAACTCACAAGTACGAGTTTATATCACAGATTTCTGAATTAATTTCTCAGAATTAGTGTATTCAGACTTTATAACTCTCAATTACGAGATTATATCATGCAATTCTAACATAATAAGTCACAAGTATGGGTTTATATCACAGATTTCTGAATTAATTTCTCAGAATTAGTGAATTCAGACTTTATAACTCACAATTGCGAGTTTATATCATGCAATTCTATCATGATAAGTCACAAGTACGTATTTATATCACATATTTATGAATTAATTTCTCAGAATTAGTGAATTCAAACTTTATAACTCACAAGTGCGAGTTTATATCATGCAATTCTATCATGCTAACTCACAAGTACGACTTTATATCACACATTTCTGACATCATTTCTCAGAATTAGGGAAAGCGGACTTTATAACTCACAATTACGAGTTTATATCATGCAATTCTAACATGGTAACTCACAATTATGAGTTTATATCACACATTTCTGACATCATTTCTCAGAATTAGGGAATTCGGACTTTATAACTCACAATTACAAGTTTATATCAACGAATTTTAACTTAACTCAAAACTGCAAGTTTATTTCTCACAATTCTGACTTAATTTCTCAGAATTAGGGAATTCGGACTTTATAACTAACAATGGCGAGTTTATATCATGCAATTCTATCATGATAACTCACAAGTACACGTTTATATCACACAATTCTGACTTAATTTCTCAGAATTAGGGAATTCTGACTTTATAACTCTAAATTACGAGATTATATTATGCAATTCTAACATGGTAACTCACAAGTAAGAGTTTATATCACACATTTCTGTCTTAATTTATCAGAATTAGGGAAATCGGACTTTATAACTCACAATTACGAGATTATATCATGCAATTCAAACAAGATAACTCACAAGTATGAGTTTATATTACACAATTCTGACTTAATTTCTCAGAATTAGGCAATTCGGACGTTATAACTCACAATTGTGAGTTTATATCATGCAGTTCTATCATGATATCTCACAAGTACGAGTTTATATCACAGATTTCTGAATTAATTTCTCAGAATTAGTGAATTCAGACTTTATAACTCACAACTGCGAGTTTATATCATGCAATTCTATCATGATAACTCACAATTACGAGTTTATATCATGCAATTCTATCATGATAACTCACAGGTACGAGTTTATATCACACAATTCTGACTTAATTTCTCAGAATTAGGGAAGTCGGACGTTATAACTCACAATTGTGAGTTTATATCATGCAGTTCTATCATGATAACTCACAAGTACGAGTTTATATCACAGATTTCTGAATTAATTTCTCAGAATTAGTGTATTCAGACTTCATAACTCACAATTGCGAGTTTATATCATGCAATTCTATCATGATAATTCACAATTACGAGTTTATATCACATATTTATGAATTAATTTCATAAGTTTAATTTCATAATTCACAAGTGCGAGTTTATATCATGCAATTCTGACTTAATTTCTCAGAATTAGGGAATTCGGACTTTATAACTCATAATGGTGAGTTTATGTCATGCAATTCTATCATGATAACTCACAATTACGAGTTTATATCATGGAATTCTAACTTAATATCTCACAACTGCAAGTTTATTTCACACAATTCTGATTTAATTTCTCAGAATTAGGGAATTCTGACTTTATAACTCTCAATAACGAGATTATATCATGCAATGCTAACATAAAAAGTCACAAGTATGGGTTTATATCACAGATTTCTGAATTAATTTCTCAGAATTAGTGAATTCAGACTTTATAACTCACAATTGCGAGTTTATATCATGCAATTCTATCATGATAACTCACAAGTACGAGTTTATATCACATATTTATGAATTAATTTCATAAGTTTAATTTCATAATTCACAAGTGCGAGTTTATATCATGCAATTCTGACTTAATTTCTCAGAATTAGGGAATTCGGACTTTATAACTCATAATGGTGAGTTTATGTCATGCAATTCTATCATGATAACTCACAATTACGAGTTTATATCATGGAATTCTAACTTAATATCTCACAACTGCAAGTTTATTTCACACAATTCTGACTTAATTTCTCAGAATTAGGGAATTCTGACTTTATAACTCTCAATAACGAGATTATATCATGCAATGCTAACATAAAAAGTCACAAGTATGGGTTTATATCACAGATTTCTGAATTAATTTCTCAGAATTAGTGAATTCAGACTTTATAACTCACAATTGCGAGTTTATATCATGCAATTCTATCATGATAACTCACAAGTACGAGTTTATATCACATATTTATGAATTAATTTCATAAGTTTAATTTCATAATTCACAAGTGCGAGTTTATATCATGCAATTCTAACATGATAACTCACAATTATGTGTTTATATCACAGAATTCTGACTTAATTTCTCAGAATTGTAGATTTCGGACTTTATAACTCACAATTACGAGATTATATCATACAATTCTAACCTAATAACTCTAAATTGCGAGTTTATATCACACAATTCTGACTTAATTTCTCAGAGTTAGGGAATTTAGACTTTATAACTCACAATTACGAGTTGAAATCATGCAATTCAAACAAGATAACTCACAAGTATGAGTTTATATTACACAATTCTGACTTAATTTCTCAGAATTAGGGAATTTGGACTTTATAACTCACAATTACCTGTTTATTTTATGCAATTCTAACATGATAACTCACAATTATGAGTTTATATCACACAATTCTGGCTTAATTTCTGAGAATTAGGGAATTTGGACTTTATAACTCACAATTACAAGTTTATATCATGCAATTCTAACATTATAACTCACAAGTATGGGTTTATATCACACAATTCTGACTTAATTTCTCAGAATTGCGGATTTTGGACTTTATATCTCACAATTACGAGATTATATCATGCAATTCTAACCTAAAAACTGACATTTGCGAGTTTATATCACACAATTCTGACTTAATTTCTCAGAATTAGGGAATTCTGACTTTATAACTCACAATTATGAGTTTATGTCATGCAATTCTATCATGATAACTCACAAGTACAAGTTTATATCACACAATTCTGACTTAATTTCTCAGAATTAGGGAATTCGGACTTTATAACTCACAATTACGAGTTTATATCATGCAATTCTAACATGGTAACTCACAATTATGAGTTTATATCACACAATTCTGACTAAATTTCTCAGAATTAGGGAATTCGGACTTTATAACTCACAATTACAAGTTTATATCATGGAATTTTAACTTAATAACTCACAACTGCAAGTTTATTTCTCACAATTCTGACTTAATTTCTCAGAATTAGGGAATTCGGACTTTATAACTCACAATTGTGAGTTTATATCATGCAGTTCTATCATGATAACTCACAAGTACGAGTTTATATCACAGATTTCTGAATTAATTTCTCAGAATTAGTGAATTCAGACTTTATAACTCTAAATTACGAGATTATATTATGCAATTCTAACATGGTAACTCACAAGTAAGAGTTTATATCACACATTTCTGACTTAATTTATCAGAATTAGGGAAATCAGACTTTATAACTCACAATTACGAGATTATATCATGCAATTCAAACATGATAAGTAACAAGTATGGGTTTATATCACACAATTCTGACTTAATTTCTCAGAATTAGGCAATTCGGACTTTATAAGGCAGAATTGCAAGTTTATATCATGCAATTCTATCATGATAACTCACAAGTACGAGTTTATATCACACAATTCTGACTTAATTTCTCAGAATTAGGGAATTCGGACGTTATAACTCACAATTGTGAGTTTATATCATGCAGTTCTATCATGATAACTCACAAGTACGAGTTTATATCACAGATTTCTGAATTAATTTCTCAGAATTAGTGAATTCAGACTTTATAACTCACAATTGCGAGTTTATATCATGCAATTCTATCATGATAACTCACAATTACGAGTTTATATCATGCAATTCTATCATGATAACTCACAATTACGAGTTTATATCATGCAATTCTATCATGATAACTCACAGGTACGAGTTTATATCACACAATTCTGACTTAATTTCTCAGAATTAGGGAACTCGGATGTTATAACTCACAATTGTGAGTTTATATCATGCAATTCTATCATGATAACTCACAATTACGAGTTTATATCATGCAATTCTATCATGATAACTCAAAAGTATGAGTTTATATCACAGATTTCTGAATTAATTTCTCAGAATTAGTGTATTCAGACTTTCTAACTCACATTTGCGAGTTTATATCATGCAATTCTATCATGATAACTCACAATTACGATTTTATATCATGAAGTTCTATCATGATAACTCACAAGTACGAGTTTATATCACAGATTTCTGAATTAATTTCTCAGAATTAGTGTATTCAGACTTTATAACTCACAATTGCGAGTTTATATCATGCAGTTCTATCATGATAATTCACAATTACGAGTTTATATCACATATTTATGAATTAATTTCATAAGTTTAATTTCATAATTCACAAGTGCGAGTTTATATCATGCAATTCTGACTTAATTTCTCAGAATTAGGGAATTCGGACTTTATAACTCATAATGGTGAGTTTATGTCATGCAATTCTATCATGATAACTCACAATTACGAGTTTATATCATGGAATTCTAACTTAATATCTCACACCTAAAAGTTTATTTCACACAATTCTGACTTAATTTCTCAGAATTAGGGAATTCTGACTTTATAACTCTCAATAACGAGATTATATCATGCAATGCTAACATAAAAAGTCACAAGTATGGGTTTATATCACATATTTATGAATTAATTTCTCAGAATTAGTGAATTCAGACTTTATAACTCACAATTGCGAGTTTATATCATGCAATTCTATCATGATAACTCACAATTACGAGTTTATATCATGCAATTCTATCATGATAACTCACAATTACGAGTTTATATCATGCAATTCTATCATGATAACTCACAGGTACGAGTTTATATCACACAATTCTGACTTAATTTCTCAGAATTAGGGAATTCGGACGTTATAACTCACAATTGTGAGTTTATATCATGCAGTTCTATCATGATAACTCACAAGTACGAGTTTATATCACAGATTTCTGAATTAATTTCTCAGAATTAGTGTATTCAGACTTTATAACTCACAATTGCGAGTTTATATCATGCAATTCTATCATGATAACTCACAAGTACGAGTTTATATCACATATTTATTAATTAATTTCATAAGTTTAATTTCATAATTCACAAGTGCGAGTTTATATCATGCAATTCTATCATGATAACTCACAATTGTGAGTTTATATCATGCAATTCTTTCATGATAACTCACAATTACGAGTTTATATCACATATTTATTAATTAATTTCATAAGTTTAATTTCATAATTCACAAGTGCGAGTTTATATCATGCAGTTCTGACTTAATTTCTCAGAATTAGGGAATTCGAACTTTATAACTCATAATGACGAGTTTATGTCATGCAATTCTATCATGATAACTCACAATTACGAGTTTATATCATGGAATTCTAACTTAATATCTCACAACTGCAAGTTTTTTTCACACAATTCTGACTTAATTTCTCAGAATTAGGGAATTCGGACTTTATAACTCTCAATTACGAGATTATATCATGCAATTCTAACATAATAAGTCACAAGTATGGGTTTATATCACAGATTTCTGAATTAATTTCTCAGAATTAGTGAATTCAGACTTTGTAACTCACAATTGCGAGTTTATATCATGCAATTCTATCATGATAAGTCACAAGTACGAGTTTATATCACATATTTATGAATTAATTTCTCAGAATTAGTGAATTCAAACTTTATAACTCACAAGTGCGAGTTTATATCATGCAATTCTATCATGCTAACTCACAAGTACGACTTTATATCACACATTTCTGACATCATTTCTCAGAATTAGGGAAATCGGACTTTATAACTCACAATTACGAGTTTATATCATGCAATTCTAACATGGTAACTCACAATTATGAGTTTATATCACACAATTCTGACTAAATTTCTCAGAATTAGGGAATTCGGACTTTATAACTCACAATTACAAGTTTATATCAGGGATTTTTAACTTAACTCAAAACTGCAAGTTTATTTCTCACAATTCTGACTTAATTTCTCAGAATTAGGGAATTCGGACTTTATAACTAACAATGGCGAGTTTATATCATGCAATTCTATCATGATAACTCACAAGTACACGTTTATATCACACAATTCTGACTTAATTTCTCAGAATTAGGGAATTCTGACTTTATAACTCTAAATTACGAGATTATATTATGCAATTCTAACATGGTAACTCACAAGTAAGAGTTTATATCACACATTTCTGACTTAATTTATCAGAATTAGGGAAATCGGACTTTATAACTCACAATTACGAGATTATATCATGCAATTCAAACAAGATAACTCACAAGTATGAGTTTATATTACACAATTCTGACTTAATTTCTCAGAATTAGGCAATTCGGACGTTATAACTCACAATTGTGAGTTTATATCATGCAGTTCTATCATGATATCTCACAAGTACGAGTTTATATCACAGATTTCTGAATTAATTTCTCAGAATTAGTGAATTCAGACTTTATAACTCACAACTGCGAGTTTATATCATGCAATTCTATCATGATAACTCACAATTACGAGTTTATATCATGCAATTCTATCATGATAACTCACAGGTACGAGTTTATATCACACAATTCTGACTTAATTTCTCAGAATTAGGGAATTCGGACGTTATAACTCACAATTGTGAGTTTATATCATGCAGTTCTATCATGATAACTCACAAGTACTAGTTTATATCACAGATTTCTGAATTAATTTCTCAGAATTAGTGTATTCAGACTTTATAACTCACAATTGCGAGTTTATATCATGCAATTCTATCATGATAACTCACAATTACGAGTTTATATCACATATTTATGAATTAATTTCATAAGTTTAATTTCATAATTCACAAGTGCGAGTTTATATCATGCAATTCTGACTTAATTTCTCAGAATTAGGGAATTCGGACTTTATAACTCATAATGGTGAGTATATGTCATGCAATTCTATCATGATAACTCACAATTACGAGTTTATATCATGGAATTCTAACTTAATATCTCACAACTGCAAGTTTATTTCACACAATTCTGACTTAATTTCTCAGAATTAGGGAATTCTGACTTTATAACTCTCAATAACGAGATTATATCATGCAATGCTAACATAAAAAGTCACAAGTATGGGTTTATATCACAGATTTCTGAATTAATTTCTCAGAATTAGTGAATTCAGACTTTATAACTCACAATTGCGAGTTTATATCATGCAATTCTATCATGATAACTCACAAGTACGAGTTTATATCACATATTTATGAATTAATTTCATAAACACATTGTCTGTCTTGTATACTTGTATATTGTTCTTTTTATAATATGTATCGTCTTGTCACTGTCATTCTGTAGCACTGTGGAGCTCTGTCACAAAAACAAATTCCTAGTATGTGCAAACATAACTGGCAATAAAGCTCATTCTGATTCTGATTCTGATTCTGATTCTGAAGTTTAATTTCATAATTCACAAGTGCGAGTTTATATTATGCAATTCTAACATGACAACTCACAATTATGTGTTTATATCACAGAATTCTGACTTAATTTCTGAGAATTGTAGATTTCGGACTTTATAACTCACAATTACGAGATTATATCATACAATTCTAACCTAATAACTCTCAATTGCGAGTTTATATCACACAATTCTGACTTAATTTCTCAGAATTAGGGAATTCGGACTTTATAACTCACAATTACGAGTTTATATCATGCAATTCTAACATGGTAACTCACAATTATGAGTTTATATCACACAATTCTGACTAAATTTCTCAGAATTAGGGAATTCGGACTTTATAACTCACAATTACAAGTTTATATCATGGAATTTTAACTTAATAACTCACAACTGCAAGTTTATTTCTCACAATTCTGACTTAATTTCTCAGAATTAGGGAATTCGGACTTTATAACTCACAATTGTGAGTTTATATCATGCAGTTCTATCATGATAACTCACAAGTACGAGTTTATATCACATTTCTGAATTAATTTCTCAGAATTAGTGAATTCAGACTTTATAACTCACAATTGCGAGTTTATATCATGCAATTCTATCATGATAACTCACAATTGCGAGTTTATATCATGCAATTCTATCATGATAACTCACAATTACGAGTTTATATCACATATTTATTAATTAATTTCATAAGTTTAATTTCATAATTCACAAGTGCAAGTTTATATCATGCAATTCTGACTTAATTTCTCAGAATTAGGGAATTCGGACTTTATAACTCATAATGGTGAGTTTATGTCATGCAATTCTATCATGATAACTCACAATTACGAGTTTATATCATGGAATTCTAACTTAATATCTCACAACTGCAAGTTTATTTCACACAATTCTGACTTAATTTCTCAGAATTAGGGAATTCTGACTTTATAACTCTCAATTACGAGATTATATCATGCAATGCTAACGTAAAAAGTCACAAGTATGGGTTTATATCACAGATTTCTAAATTACTTTCTCAGAATTAGTGAATTCAGACTTTATAACTCACAATTGCGAATTTATATCATGCAATTCTATCATGATAACTCACAAGTACGAGTTTATATCACATATTTATGAATTAATTTCATAAGTTTAATTTCATAATTCACAAGTGCGAGTTAATATCATACAATGCTAACCTAATAACTCTCAATTGCGAGGTTATATCACACAATTCTGACTTAATTTCTCAGAATTAGGGAATTTAGACTTTATAACTCACAATTACGAGTTGAAATCATGCAATTCTAACAAGATAACTCACAAGTATGAGTTTATATTACACAATTCTGACTTAATTTCTGAGAATTAGGGAATTTGGACTTTATAACTCACAATTACAAGTTTATATCATGCAATTCTAACATTATAACTCAAAAGTATGGGTTTATATCACACAATTCTGACTTAATTTCTCAGAATTGCGGATTTCGGGCTTTATATCTCAAAATTACAAGATTATATCATGCAATTCTAACCTAAAAACTGACATTTGCAAGTTTATATCACACAATTCTGACTTAATTTCTCAGAATTAGGGAATTCGGACTTTATAACTCATAATGGCGAGTTTATGTCATGCAATTCTATCATGATAACTCACAAGTACAAGTTTATATCACACAATTCTGACTTAATTTCTCAGAATTAGGGAATTCGGACTTTATAACTCACAATTACAGGTTTATATCATGGAATTTTACATTAATAACTCACAACTGCAAGTTTATTTCTCACAATTCTGACTTAATTTCTCAGAATTAGGGAATTCGGACGTTATAACTCACAATTGGGAGTTTATATCATGCAATTCAAACATGATAAGTCACAAGTATGGGTTTATATCACACAATTCTGACTTAATTTCTCAGAATTAGGCAATTCGGACTTTATAAGGCAGAATTGCAAGTTTATATCATGCAATTCTATCATGATAACTCACAAGTACGAGTTTATATCACACAATTCTGACTTAATTTCTCAGAATTATGGAATTCGGACGTTATAACTCACAAATGTGAGTTTATATCATGCAGTTCTATCATGATAACTCACAAGTACGAGTTTATATCACAGATTTCTGAATTAATTTCTCAGAATTAGTGAATTCAGACTTTATAACTCTAAATTACGAGATTATATTATGCAATTCTAACATGGTAACTCACAAGTAAGAGTTTATATCACACATTTCTGACTTAATTTATCAGAATTAGGGAAATCGGACTTTATAACTCACAATTACAAGATTATATCATGCAATTCAAACATGATTAGTCACAAGTATGGGTTTATATCACACAATTCTGACTTAATTTCTCAGAATTAGGCAATTCGGACTTTATAAGGCACAATTGCAAGTTTATATCATGCAATTTTATCATGATAACTCACAAGTACGAGTTTATATCACACAATTCTGATTTAATTTCTCAGAATTAGGGAATTCGGACGTTATAACTCACAATTGTGAGTTTATATCATGCAGTTCTATCATGATAACTCACAAGTACGAGTTTATATCACAGATTTCTGAATTAATTTCTCAGAACTAGTGAATTCAGACTTTATAACTCACAATTGCGAGTTTATATCATGCAATTCTATCATGATAACTCACAATTACGAGTTCATATCATGCAATTCTATCATGATAACTCACATTTACGAGTTTATATCATGCAATTCTATCATGATAACTCACAAGTACGAGTTTATATCACATATTTATTAATTAATTTCTCAGAGTTAGTGAATTCAGTTTTTATACAGTAACTCACAATTGCGAGTTTATATCATGCAATTCTATCATGATAACTCACAATTGTGAGTTTATATCATGCAATTCTTTCATGATAACTCACAATTACGAGTTTATATCACATATTTATTAATTAATTTCATAAGTTTAATTTCATAATACACAAGTGCGAGTTTATGTCATGCAATTCTGACTTAATTTCTCAGAATTAGGGAATTCGAACTTTATAACTCATAATGACGAGTTTATGTCATGCGATTCTATCATGATAACTCACAATTACGAGTTTATATCATGGAATTCTAACTTAATATCTCACAACTGCAAGTTTTTTTTCACACAATTCTGACTTAATTTCTAAGAATTAGGGAATTCGGACTTTATAACTCACAATTGCGAGTTTATATCATGCAATTCTATCATGCTAACTCACAAGTACGACTTTATATCACACATTTCTGACATAATTTCTCAGAATTAGGGAAATCGGACTTTATAACTCAAAATTACGAGTTTATATCATGCAATTCTAACATGGTAACTCACAATTATGAGTTTATTTCACACAATTCTGACTTAATTTCTCAGAATTAGGGAATTCTGACTTTATAACTCTCAATTACGAGATTATATCATGCAATGCTAACGTAAAAAGTCACAAGTATGGGTTTATATCACAGATTTCTGAATTACTTTCTCAGAATTAGTGAATTCAGACTTTATAACTCACAATTGCGAATTTATATCATGCAATTCTATCATGATAACTCACAAGTACGAGTTTATATCACATATTTATGAATTAATTTCATAAGTTTAATTTCATAATTCACAAGTGCGAGTTTATATCATACAATGCTAACCTAATAACTCTCAATTGCGAGGTTATATCACACAATTCTGACTTAATTTCTCAGAATTAGGGAATTTAGACTTTATAACTCACAATTACGAGTTGAAATCATGCAATTCTAACAAGATAACTCACAATTATGAGTTTATATTACACAATTCTGACTTAATTTCTGAGAATTAGGGAATTTGGACTTTATAACTCACAATTACAAGTTTATATCATGCAATTCTAACATTATAACTCACAAGTATGGGTTTATATCACACAATTCTGACTTAATTTCTCAGAATTGCGGATTTCGGGCTTTATATCTCAATATTACAAGATTATATCATGCAATTCTAACCTGAAAACTGACATTTGCGAGTTTATATCACACAATTCTGACTTAATTTCTCAGAATTAGGGAATTCGGACTTTATAACTCATAATGGCGAGTTTATGTCATGCAATTCTATCATGATAACTCACAAGTACAAGTTTATATCACACAATTCTGACTTAATTTCTCAGAATTAGGGAATTCGGACTTTATAACTCACAATTACAAGTTTATATCATGGAATTTTACATTAATAACTCACAACTGCAAGTTTATTTCTCACAATTCTGACTTAATTTCTCAGAATTAGGGAATTCGGACGTTATAACTCACAATTGGGAGTTTATATCATGCAGTTCTATCATGATAACTCACAAGTACGAGTTTATATCACAGATTTCTGAATTAATTTCTCAGAATTAGTGAATTCAGACTTTATAACTCTAAATTACGAGATTATATCATGCAATTCAAACATGATAAGTCACAAGTATGGGTTTATATCACACAATTCTGACTTAATTTCTCAGAATTAGGCAATTCGGACTTTATAACTCATAATGGCGAGTTTATGTCATGAAATTCTATCATGATAACTCACAAGTACAAGTTTATATCACACAATTCTGACTTAATTTCTCAGAATTAGGGAATTCGGACTTTATAACTCTCAATTACGAGATTATATCATGCAATTCTATCATGATAGCTCACAATTACGAGTTTATATCATGCAATTCTATCATGATAACTCACAAGTACGAGTTTATATCATGCAATTCTATCATGATAACTCACAAGTACGAGTTTATATCACATATTTATGAATTAATTTCTCAGAATTAGTGAATTCCGACTTTATAACTCACAAGTGCGAGTTTATATCATGCAATTCTATCATGATAACTCACAAGTACGAGTTTATATCACACAATTCTGACTAAATTTCTCAGAATTAGGGAATTCGGACGTTATAACTCACAATTGTGAGTTTATATCATGCAGTTCTATCATGATAACTCACAAGTACGAGTTTATATCATGCAATTCTATCATGATAACTCACAAGTACGAATTTATATCACATATTTATGAATTAATTTCTCAGAATTAGTGAATTCCGACTTTATAACTCACAAGTGCGAGTTTATATCATGCAATTCTATCATGATAACTCACAAGTACGAGTTTATATCACAGATTTCTGAATTAATTTCTCAGAATTAGTGAATTCAGACTTTATAACTCACAATTACGAGTTTATATCATGCAATTCTATCATGATAACTCACAAGTATGAGTTTATATCACATATTTATGAATTAATTTCTCAGAGTTAGTGAATTCAGACTTTATAACTCACAATTGCGAGTTTATATCATGCAATTCTATCATGATAACTCACAATTGTGAGTTTATATCATGCAATTCTATCATGATAACTCACAATTACCAGTTTATATAACATATTTATGAATTAATTTCATAAGTTTAATTTCATAATTCACAAGTGCGAGTTTATATCATGCAATTCTGACTTAATTTCTCAGAATTAGGGAATTCGGACTTTATAACTCATAATGGCGAGTTTATGTCAAGCAATTCTATCATGATAACTCACAATTACGAGTTTATATCATGAAATTCTAACTTAATATCTCACAACTGCAAGTTTATTTCACACAATTCTGACTTAATTTCTCAGAATTAGGGAATTCGGACTTTATGACTCTCAATTACGAGATTATATCATGCAATTCTAACATAATAAGTCACAAGTATGGGTTTATATCACAGATTTCTGAAATAATTTCTCAGAATTAGTGAATTCAGACTTTATAACTCACAATTGCGAGTTTATATCATGCAATTCTATCATGATAACTCACAAGTACGAGTTTATATAACAGAATTCTGACTCAATTTCTCAGAATTGTAGATTTCGGACTTTATAACTCACAATTACGAGATTATATCATACAATTCTAACCTAATAACTCACAATTGCGAGTTTATATCACACAATTCTGACTTAATTTCTCAGAATTAGGGAATTTAGACTTTATAACTTACAATTACGAGTTTAAATCATGCAATTCTAACAAGATAACTCACAAGTATGAGTTTATATTACACAACTCTGACTTAATTTCTCAGAATTAGGGAATTTGGACTTTATAACTCACAATTACCTGTTTATTTTATGCAATTCTAACATGATAACTAACAAGTACAAGTTTATATCACACAATTCTGACTTAATTTCTCAGAATTAGGGAATTCGGACTTTATAACTCTCAATTACGAGATTATATCATGCAATTCTAACATGATAAGTCACAAGTATGGGTTTACATCACAGATTTCTGAATTAATTTCACAGAATTAGTGAATTCAGACTATAACTCACAATTGCGAGTTTATATCATGCAATTCTATCATGATAACTCACAATTACGAGTTTATATCATGCAATTCTATCATGATAACTCACAATTACGAGTTTATATCATGCAATTCTATCATGATAACTCACAAGTACGAGTTTATATCACACAATTCTGACTAAATTTCTCAGAATTAGGGAATTCGGACGTTATAACTCACAATTGTGAGTTTATATCATGCAGTTCTATCATGATAACTCACAAGTACGAGTTTATATCACAGATTTCTGAATTAATTTCTCAGAAATAGTGTATTCAGACTTTATAACTCACATTTGCGAGTTTATATCATGCAATTCTATCATGATAACTCACAATTACGAGTTTATATCATGCAATTCTATCATGATAACTCACAAGTACGAGTTTATATCACATATTTCTGAATTAATTTCTCAGAGTTAGTGAATTCAGACTTTATAACTCACAATTGCGAGTTTATATCATGCAATTCTATCATGATAACTCACAATTGTGAGTTTATATCATGCAATTCTATCATGATATCTCACAATTACGAGTTTATATCACATATTTATGAATTAATTTCAAAAGTTTAATTTCATAATTCACAAGTGCGAGTTTATATTATGCAATTCTGACTTAATTTCTCAAAATTAGGGAATTTGGACTTTATAACTCATAATGGTGAGTTTATGTCATGCAATTCTATCATGATAACTCACAATTACGAGTTTATATCATGGAATTCTGGCTTAATTTCTGAGAATTAGGGAATTTGGACTTTATAACTCACAATTACAAGTTTACATCATGCAATTCTATCATGATAACTCACAAGTACGAGTTTATATCACACAATTCTGACTTAATTTCTCAGAATGAGGGAATTCGGACGTTATAACTCACAATTGTGAGTTTATATCATGCAGTTCTATCATGATAACTCACAAGTACGAGTTTATATCACACAATTCTGACTTAATTTCTGAGAATTAGGGAATTTGGACTTTATAACTCACAATTACAAGTTTACATCATGCAATTCTAACATTATAACTCACAAGTATGAGTTTATATCACACAATTCTGACTTAATTTCTCAGAATTAGGGAATTCGGACTTTATAACTCATAATGGCGAGTTTATGTCATGCAATTCAATCATGATAACTCACAATTGTGAGTTTATATCACAGATTTCTGAATTAATTTCTCAGAATTAGGGAATTCGGACTTTATAACTCACAATTACAAGTTTACATCATGCAATTCTAACATTATAACTCACAATTGTGAGTTTATATCACAGATTTCTGAATTAATTTCTCAGAATTAGTGAATTCAGACTTTATAACTCACAATTGCGAGTTTATATCATGCAATTCTATCATGATAACTCACAATTACGAGTTTATATCATGCAATTCTATCATGATAACTCACAATTACGAGTTTATATCATGCAATTCTATCATGATAACTCACAAGTACGAGTGTATATCACATATTTATGAATTAATTTCTCAGAATTAGTGAATTCCAACTTTATAACTCACAAGTGCAAGTTTATATCATGCAATTCTGTCATGATAACTCACAAGTACGAGTTTATATCACAGATTTCTGAATTAATTTCTCAGAATTAGTGAATTCAGACTTTATAACTCACAATTGCGAGTTTATATCATGCAATTCTATCATGATAACTCACAATTACGAGTTTATATAACATATTTATGAATTAATTTCATAAGTTTAATTTCATAATTCACAAGTGCGAGTTTATATCATGCAATTCTGAATTAATTTCTCAGAATTAGTGAATTCCAACTTTATAACTCACAAGTGCAAGTTTATATCATGCAATTCTGTCATGATAACTCACAAGTACGAGTGTATATCACATATTTATGAATTAATTTCTCAGAATTAGTGAATTCCAACTTTATAACTCACAAGTGCAAGTTTATATCATGCAATTCTGTCATGATAACTCACAAGTACGAGTTTATATCACAGATTTCTGAATTAATTTCTCAGAATTAGTGAATTCAGACTTTATAACTCACAATTGCGAGTTTATATCATGCAATTCTATCATGATAACTCACAATTACGAGTTTATATAACATATTTATGAATTAATTTCATAAGTTTAATTTCATAATTCACAAGTGCGAGTTTATATCATGCAATTCTGACTTAATTTCTCAGAATTAGGGAATTCGGACTTTATAACTCATAATGGCGAGTTTATGTCATGCAATTCAATCATGATAACTCACAATTGTGAGTTTATATCACAGATTTCTGAATTAATTTCTCAGAATTAGGGAATTCGGACTTTATAACTCACAATTACAAGTTTACATCATGCAATTCTAACATTATAACTCACAATTGTGAGTTTATATCACAGATTTCTGAATTAATTTCTCAGAATTAGTGAATTCAGACTTTATAACTCACAATTGCGAGTTTATATCATGCAATTCTATCATGATAACTCACAATTACGAGTTTATATAACATATTTATGAATTAATTTCATAAGTTTAATTTCATAATTCACAAGTGCGAGTTTATATCATGCAATTCTGACTTAATTTCTCAGAATTAGGGAATTCGGACTTTATAACTAACAATGGCGAGTTTATTTCATGCAATTCTATCATGATAACTCACAAGTACGAGTTTATATCACATATTTATGAATTAATTTCATAAGTTTAATTTCATAATTCACAAGTGCGAGTTTATATCAGGCAATTCTAACATGATAACTCACAATTATGAGTTTATATCACAGAATTCTGACTTAATTTCTCAGAATTGTAGATTTCGGACTTTATAACTCACAATTACGAGATTATATCATACAATTCTAACATAATAACTCTCAATTGCGAGTTTATATCACAGAATTCTGACTTAATTTCTCAGAATTGTGGATTTTGGACTTTATATCTCACAATTACGAGATTATATCATGCAATTCTAACCTAAAAACTGACATTTGCGAGTTTATATCACACAATTCTGACTTAATTTCTCAGAATTAGGGAATTCGGACTTTATAACTCATAATGGCGAGTTTCTGTCATGCAATTCTATCATGATAACTCACAAGTACAAGTTTATATCACACAATTCTGACTTAATTTCTCAGAATTAGGGAATTCGGACTTTATAACTCACAATTACGAGTTTATATCATGCAATTCTAACATGGTAACTCACAATTATGAGTTTATATCACACAATTCTGACTAAATTTCTCAGAATTAGGGAATTCGGACTTTATAACTCACAATTACAAGTTTATATCATGCAATTCTAACATGGTAACTCACAATTATGAGTTTATATCACACAATTCTGACTTAATTTCTCAGAATTGTAGATTTCGGACTTTATAACTCACAATTACGAGATTATATCATACAATTCTAACCTAATAACTCTCAATTGCGAGTTTATATCACAGAATTCTGACTTAATTTCTCAGAATTGTGGATTTTGGACTTTATATCTCACAATTACGAGATTATATCATGCAATTCTAACCTAAAAACTGACATTTGCGAGTTTATATCACACAATTCTGACTTAATTTCTCAGAATTAGGGAATTCGGACTTTATAACTCATAATGGCGAGTTTCTGTCATGCAATTCTATCATGATAACTCACAAGTACAAGTTTATATCACACAATTCTGACTTAATTTCTCAGAATTAGGGAATTCGGACTTTATAACTCACAATTACGAGTTTATATCATGCAATTCTAACATGGTAACTCACAATTATGAGTTTATATCACACAATTCTGACTAAATTTCTCAGAATTAGGGAATTCGGACTTTATAACTCACAATTACAAGTCTATATCATGGAATTTTAACTTAATAACTCACAACTGCAAGTTTATTTCTCACAATTCTGACTTAATTTCTCAGAATTAGGCAATTCTGATTTTATAACTAACAATGGCGAGTTTATATCATGCAATTCTATCATGATAACTCACAAGTACAAGTTTATATCACACAATTCGGACTTAATTTCTCAGAATTAGGGAATTCTGACTTTATAACTCTAAATTACGAGATTATATTATGCAATTCTAACATGGTATCTCACAAGTAAGAGTTTATATCACACATTTCTGACTTAATTTCTCAGAATTAGGGAATTCGGACTTTATAACTCTCAATTACGAGATTATATCATGCAATTCTAACATGATAAGTCACAAGTATTGGTTTACATCACAGATTTCTGAATTAATTTCTCAGAATTAGTGAATTCAGACTATAACTCACAATTGCGAGTTTATGTCATGCAATTCTATCATGATAACTCACAAGTACAAGTTTATATCACACAATTCTGACTTAATTTATCAGAATTAGGCAATTCGGACTTTATAACGCACAATTGCAAGTTTATATCATGCAATTCTATTATGATAACTCACAAGTACGAGTTTATATCACACAATTCTGACTTAATTTCTCAGAATGAGGGAATTCGGACGTTATAACTCACAATTGTGAGTTTATATCATGCAGTTCTATCATGATAACTCACAAGTACGAGTTTATATCACACAATTCTGGCTTAATTTCTGAGAATTAGGGAATTTGGACTTTATAACTCACAATTACAAGTTTACATCATGCAATTCTAACATTATAACTCACAAGTATGAGTTTATATCACACAATTCTGACTTAATTTCTCAGAATTAGGGAATTCGGACTTTATAACTCACAATTACAAGTTTACATCATGCAATTCTAACATTATAACTCACAATTGTGAGTTTATATCACAGATTTCTGAATTAATTTCTCAGAATTAGTGAATTCAGACTTTATAACTCACAATTGCGAGTTTATATCATGCAATTCTATCATGATAACTCACAATTACGAGTTTATATCATGCAATTCTATCATGATAACTCACAATTACGAGTTTATATCATGCAATTCTATCATGATAACTCACAAGTACGAGTGTATATCACATATTTATGAATTAATTTCTCAGAATTAGTGAATTCCAACTTTATAACTCACAAGTGCAAGTTTATATCATGCAATTCTGTCATGATAACTCACAAGTACGAGTTTATATCACAGATTTCTGAATTAATTTCTCAGAATTAGTGAATTCAGACTTTATAACTCACAATTGCGAGTTTATATCATGCAATTCTATCATGATAACTCACAATTACGAGTTTATATAACATATTTATGAATTAATTTCATAAGTTTAATTTCATAATTCACAAGTGCGAGTTTATATCATGCAATTCTGACTTAATTTCTCAGAATTAGGGAATTCGGACTTTATAACTCATAATGGCGAGTTTATGTCATGCAATTCAATCATGATAACTCACAATTACGAGTTTATATCATGGAATTCTAACTTAATATCTCACAACTGCCAGTTTATTTCACACAAAATTTCTTAATTTCTCTTAATTTCTCAGAATTAGGGAATTCGGACTTTATAACTCTCAATTATGAGATTATATCATGCAATTCTAACATAATAAGTCACAAGTATGGGTTTATATCACAGATTTCTGAATTAATTTCTCAGAATTAGTGAATTCAGACTTTATAACTCACAATTGCGAGTTTATATCATGCAATTCTATCATGATAACTCACAAGTACGAGTTTATATCACATATTTATGAATTAATTTCATAAGTTTAATTTCATAATTCACAAGTGCAAGTTTATATCATGCAATTCTAACATGATAACTCACAATTATGAGTTTATATCACAGAATTCTGACTTAATTTCTCAGAATTGTAGATTTCGAACTTTATAACTCACAATTACGAGATTATATCATACAATTCTAACCTAATAACTCACAATTGCGAGTTTATATCACACAATTCTGACTTGATTTCTCAGAATTAGGGAATTTAGACTTTATAACTCACAATTACGAGTTTAAATCATGCAATTCTAACAAGATAACTCACAAGTATGAGTTTATATTACACAATTCTGACTTATTTCTCAGAATTAGGGAATTTGGACTTTATAACTCACAATTACCTGTTTATTTTATGCAATTCTAACATGATAACTCACAATTATGAGTTTATGTCACACAATTCTGGCTTAATTTCTGAGAATTAGGGAATTTGGACTTTATAACACACAATTACAAGTTTATATCATGCAATTCTAACATTATAACTCACAAGTATGAGTTTATATCACACAATTCTGACTTAATTTCTCAGAATTGCGGATTTCGGACTTTATATCTCACAATTACGAGATTATATCATGCAATTCTAACCTAAAAACTGACATTTGCGAGTTTATATCACACAATTCTGACTTAATTTCTCAGAATTAGGGAATTCGGACTTTATAACTCTCAATTACGAGATTATATCATGCAATTCTATCATGATAGCTCACAATTACGAGTTTATATCATGCAATTCTATCATGATAACTCACAAGTACGAGTTTATATCATGCAATTCTATCATGATAACTCACAAGTACGAGATTATATCACATATTTATGAATTAATTTCTCAGAATTAGTGAATTCCGACTTTATAACTCACAAGTGCGAGTTTATATCATGCAATTCTATCATGATAACTCACAAGTACGAGTTTATATCACACAATTCTGACTAAATTTCTCAGAATTAGGGAATTCGGACGTTATAACTCACAATTGTGAGTCTATATCATGCAGTTCTATCATGATAACTCACAAGTACGAGTTTATATCATGCAATTCTATCATGATAACTCACAATTACGAGTTTATATCATGCAATTCTATCATGATAACTCACAGGTACGAGTTTATATCACACAATTCTGACTTAATTTCTCAGAATCAGGGAATTCGGACTTTATAACTCATAATGGCGAGTTTATGTCATGCAATTCTATCATGATAATTCACAAGTACAAGTTAATATCACACAATTCTGACTTAATTTCTCAGAATTAGGGAATTCGGACTTTATAACTCACAATTACGAGTTTATATCATGCAATTCTATCATGATAACTCACAATTACGAGTTTATATCATGCAATTCTATCATGATAACTCACAAGTACGAATTTATATCACATATTTATGAATTAATTTCTCAGAATTAGTGAATTCCGACTTTATAACTCACAAGTGCGAGTTTATATCATGCAATTCTATCATGATAACTCACAAGTACGAGTTTATATCACAGATTTCTGAATTAATTTCTCAGAATTAGTGAATTCAGACTTTATAACTCACAATTACGAGTTTATATCATGCAATTCTATCATGATAACTCACAAGTATGAGTTTATATCACATATTTATGAATTAATTTCTCAGAGTTAGTGAATTCAGACTTTATAACTCACAACTGCGAGTTTATATCATGCAATTCTATCATGATAACTCACAATTGTGAGTTTATATCATGCAATTCTATCATGATAACTCACAATTACCAGTTTATATAACATATTTATGAATTAATTTCATAAGTTTAATTTCATAATTCACAAGTGCGAGTTTATATCATGCAATTCTGACTTAATTTCTCAATATTAGGGAATTCGGACTTTATAACTCATAATGGCGAGTTTATGTCAAGCAATTCTATCATGATAACTCACAATTACGAGTTTATATCATGAAATTCTAACTTAATATCTCACAACTGCAAGTTTATTTCACACAATTCTGACTTAATTTCTCAGAATTAGGGAATTCGGACTTTATGACTCTCAATTACGAGATTATATCATGCAATTCTAACATAATAAGTCACAAGTATGGGTTTATATCACAGATTTCTGAAATAATTTCTCAGAATTAGTGAATTCAGACTTTATAACTCACAATTGCGAGTTTATATCATGCAATTCTATCATGATAACTCACAAGTACGAGTTTATATAACAGAATTCTGACTCAATTTCTCAGAATTGTAGATTTCGGACTTTATAACTCACAATTACGAGATTATATCATACAATTCTAACCTAATAACTCACAATTGCGAGTTTATATCACACAATTCTGACTTAATTTCTCAGAATTAGGGAATTTAGACTTTATAACTTACAATTACGAGTTTAAATCATGCAATTCTAACAAGATAACTCACAAGTATGAGTTTATATTACACAATTCTGACTTAATTTCTCAGAATTAGGGAATTTGGACTTTATAACTCACAATTACCTGTTTATTATATGCAATTCTAACATGATAACTAACAAGTACAAGTTTATATCACACAATTCTGACTTAATTTCTCAGAATTAGGGAATTCGGACTTTATAACTCTCAATTACGAGATTATATCATGCAATTCTAACATGATAAGTCACAAGTATGGGTTTACATCACAGATTTCTGAATTAATTTCTCAGAATTAGTGAATTCAGACTATAACTCACAATTGCGAGTTTATATCATGCAATTCTATCATGATAACTCACAATTACGAGTTTATATCATGCAATTCTATCATGATAACTCACAATTACGAGTTTATATCATGCAATTCTATCATGATAACTCACAAGTACGAGTTTATATCACACAATTCTGACTAAATTTCTCAGAATTAGGGAATTCGGACGTTATAACTCACAATTGTGAGTTTATATCATGCAGTTCTATCATGATAACTCACAAGTACGAGTTTATATCACAGATTTCTGAATTAATTTCTCAGAAATAGTGTATTCAGACTTTATAACTCACATTTGCGAGTTTATATCATGCAATTCTATCATGATAACTCACAATTACGAGTTTATATCATGCAATTCTATCATGATAACTCACAAGTACGAGTTTATATCACATATTTCTGAATTAATTTCTCAGAGTTAGTGAATTCAGACTTTATAACTCACAATTGCGAGTTTATATCATGCAATTCTATCATGATAACTCACAATTGTGAGTTTATATCATGCAATTCTATCATGATATCTCACAATTACGAGTTTATATCACATATTTATGAATTAATTTCATAAGTTTAATTTCATAATTCACAAGTGCGAGTTTATATCATGCAATTCTGACTTAATTTCTCAAAATTAGGGAATTCGGACTTTATAACTCATAATGGTGAGTTTATGTCATGCAATTCTATCATGATAACTCACAATTACGAGTTTATATCATGGAATTCTAACTTAATATCTCACGACTGCAAATTTATTTCACACAATTCTGACTTAATTTCTCAGAATTAGTGAATTCAGACTTTATAACTCACAATTGCGAATTTATATCATGCAATTCTATCATGATAAATCACAAGTACGAGTTTATATCACATATTTATGAATTAATTTCATAAGTTTAATTTCATAATTCACAAGTGCGAGTTTATATCATGCAATTCTAACATGATAACTCACAATTATGAGTTTATATCACAGAATTCTGACTTAATTTCTCAGAATTGTAGATTTTCGGACTTTATAACTCACAATTACGAGATTATAACATACAATGCTAACCTAATAACTCTCAATTGCGAGTTTATATCACACAATTCTGACTTAATTTCTCAGAATTAGGGAATTTAGACTTTATAACTCAATTACGAGTTGAAATCATGCAATTCTAACAAGATAACTCACAATTATGAGTTTATATCACACAATTCTGGCTTAATTTCTGAGAATTAGGGAATTTGGACTTTATAACTCACAATTACCTGTTTATTTTATGCAATTCTAACATGATAACTCACAATTATGAGTTTATATCACACAATTCTGGCTTAATTTCTGAGAATTAGGGAATTTGGACATTATAACTCACAATTACAAGTTTATATCATGCAATTCTAACATTATAACTCACAAGTATGGGTTTATATCACACAATTCTGACTTAATTTCTCAGAATTGCGGATTTCGGGCTTTATATCTCAAAATTACAAGATTATATCATGCAATTCTAACCTAAAAACTGACATTTGCGGGTTTATATCACACAATTCTGACTTAATTTCTCAGAATTAGGGAATTCGGACTTTATAACTCATAATGGCGAGTTTATGTCATGCAATTCTATCATGATAACTCACAAGTACAAGTTTATATCACACAATTCTGACTTAATTTCTCAGAAATAGGGAATTCGGACTTTATAACTCACAATTACAAGTTTATATCATGGAATTTTACATTAATAACTCACAACTGCAAGTTTATTTCTCACAATTCTGACTTAATTTCTCAGAATTAGGGAATTCGGACGTTATAACTCACAATTGTGAGTTTATATCATGTAGTTCTATCATGATAACTCACAAGTACAAGTTTAAATCACAGATTTCTGAATTAATTTCTCAGAATTAGTGAATTCAGATTTTATAACTCTAAATTACGAGATTATATTATGCAATTCTAACATCGTAACTCACAAGTAAGAATTTATATCACACATTTCTGACTTAATTTATCAGAATTAGGGAAATCAGACTTTATAACTCACAATTACGAGATTATATCATGCAATTCAAACATGATAAGTCACAAGTATGGGTTTATATCACACAATTCTGACTTAATTTCTCAGAATTAGGCAATTCGGACTTTATAAGGCAGAATTGCAAGTTTATATCATGCAATTCTATCATGATAACTCACAAGTCCGAGTTTATATCACACAATTCTGACTTAATTTCTCAGAATTAGGGAATTCGGACGTTATAACTCACAATTGTGAGTTTATATCATGCAGTTCTATCATGATAACTCACAAGTACGAGTTTATATCACAGATTTCTGAATTAATTTCTCAGAATTAGTGAATTCAGACTTTATAACTCACAATTGCGAGTTTATATCATGCAATTCTATCATGATAACTCACAATTACGAGTTTATATCATGCAATTCTATCATGATAACTCACAATTACGAGTTTATATCATGCAATTCTATCATGATAACTCACAGGTACGAGTTTATATCACACAATTCTGACTTAATTTCTCAGAATTAGGGAACTCGGACGTTATAACTCACAATTGTGAGTTTATATCATGCAATTCTATCATGATAACTCACAATTACGAGTTTATATCATGCAATTCTATCATGATAACTCACAATTACGAGTTTATATCATGCAATTCTATCATGATAACTCAAAAGTATGAGTTTATATCACAGATTTCTGAATTAATTTCTCAGAATTAGTGTATTCAGACTTTCTAACTCACATTTGCGAGTTTATATCTGTCAGGGTCCTTCCCTGACAGCCTTGTCAGTCTTGTCTTTGTTTAATGTTTCTTTGTTTGTCTTGTGCCTGAGCACATGGTTGTGTCTTTGTTTGTGTTGGCCATGTGCTCCCCTGGTCCTGCCTCCTCATTTTCAGTTACCTCGCCCCCTTGTTTAGTCCTCGTTTACTTGATTATGTTCACCTGATCCTCATGTGCTCTGTTCCTTTTATAGCGTGCACTTTCCCTCACTTCTCTGCTGGTTCGTTGCATTTGTTTCTTGCGTAAAGGAAGTTATTGTTAGTCAGCTAGTTGTAGTTATAGTGCAGTTTCCTCATTACTCTCTTCTAGTCAGTCTAGCTTTTCTTTTAGTTCTTTAGAAGTTTATTAGATTGTCTTTGTTTTTGTTATTTTTCTCCAGTTTGCTTCCTGTCTTTATTTTGCTCTAGTCCTCTAAAGTATTTTATTTGGTTGTTTTCTTTTATTGTTTTTGCCTAGTTTGTTTTTAGTTATTGATTCCTAGTATCCTTTTGTTCTTTCTTTTGATTATTTCCTCCCTAGAGTTAGATTTCATTTTTTCTACTTTTCAGTGATGGTAGTCAGAGTTTTTTTGCTGTTTGTTGTTCTCTCTTGTGGTCTTGTTCTGTGTCGTTTAGTGTCTTGTGTTTGTCCCTGTTCTGTGCCGTGATATTCCCCCTGGCTGCTGCTCACCGGACCTGGCTATCTAACTGGACGGGTTAAACTACGGCTCTAAGAATCAAGCCCTATCTGGTGGTGCTCCGTGTCCCTGGCTCTACAGCCCAACCTTGCCTGGGTCCAGCTCAGCTGCCATCTTGTTCCCCTGTTGTCTGCCCTGCCTCACTGTCAAGATTATCCTTGATCATCACTACCCTGACTGTGCTTTAGTCTCATTAATAAATGTTAATTCTGTGATCATTCTGCATTTGGGTCTTTTTCTAGTAGACTGCCATACCAGATCCTGACAATATCATGCAATTCTATCATGATAACTCAAAATTACGATTTTATATCATGAAGTTCTATCATGATAACTCACAAGTACGAGTTTATATCACAGATTTCTGAATTAATTTCTCAGAATTAGTGTATTCAGACTTCATAAATCACAATTGCGAGTTTATATCATGCAATTCTATCATGATAATTCACAATTACGAGTTTATATCACATATTTATGAATTAATTTCATAAGTTTAATTTCATAATTCACAAGTGCGAGTTTATATCATGCAATTCTGACTTAATTTCTCAGAATTAGGGAATTCGGACTTTATAACTGATAATGGTGAGTTTATGTCATGCAATTCTATCATGATAACTCACAATTACGAGTTTATATCATGGAATTCTAACTTAATATCTCACAACTGCAAGTTTATTTCACACAATTCTGACTTAATTTCTCAGAATTAGGGAATTCTGACTTTATAACTCTCAATAACGAGATTATATCATGCAATGCTAACATAAAAAGTCACAAGTATGGGTTTATATCACATATCTATGAATTAATTTCTCAGAATTAGTGAATTCAGACTTTATAACTCACAATTGCGAGTTTATATCATGCAATTCTATCATGATAACTCACAATTACGAGTTTATATCATGCAATTCTATCATGATAACTCACAATTACGAGTTTATATCATGCAATTCTATCATGATAACTCACAGGTACGAGTTTATATCACACAATTCTGACTTAATTTCTCAGAATTAGGGAATTCGGACGTTATAACTCACAATTGTGAGTTTATATCATGCAGTTCTATCATGATAACTCACAAGTACGAGTTTATATCACAGATTTCTGAATTAATTTCTCAGAATTAGTGTATTCAGACTTTATAACTTACAATTGCGAGTTTATATCATGCAATTCTATCATGATAACTCACATTTACGAGTTTATATCATGCAATTCTATCATGATAACTCACAAGTACGAGTTTATATCACATATTTATTAATTAATTTCTCAGAGTTAGTGAATTCAGACTTTATACAGTAACTCACAATTGCGAGTTTATATCATGCAATTCTTTCATGATAACTCACAATTACGAGTTTATATCACATATTTATTAATTAATTTCATAAGTTTAATTTCATAATTCACAAGTGCGAGTTTATATCATGCAATTCTGACTTAATTTCTCAGAATTAGGGAATTCGAACTTTATAACTCATAATGACGAGTTTATGTCATGCAATTCTATCATGATAACTCACAATTACGAGTTTATATCATGGAATTCTAACTTAATATCTCACAACTGCAAGTTTTTTTCACACAATTCTGACTTAATTTCTCAGAATTAGGGAATTCGGACTTTATAACTCTCAATTACGAGATTATATCATGCAATTCTAACATAATAAGTCACAAGTATGGGTTTATATCACAGATTTCTGAATTAATTTCTCAGAATTAGTGAATTCAGACTTTATAACTCACAATTGCGAGTTTATATCATGCAATTCTATCATGATAAGTCACAAGTACGTATTTATATCACATATTTATGAATTAATTTCTCAGAATTAGTGAATTCAAACTTTATAACTCACAAGTGCGAGTTTATATCATGCAATTCTATCATGCTAACTCACAAGTACGACTTTATATCACACATTTCTGACATCATTTCTCAGAATTAGGGAAAGCGGACTTTATAACTCACAATTACGAGTTTATATCATGCAATTCTAACATGGTAACTCACAATTATGAGTTTATATCACACAATTCTGACTAAATTTCTCAGAATTAGGGAATTCGGACTTTATAACTCACAATTACAAGTTTATATCAACGAATTTTAACTTAACTCAAAACTGCAAGTTTATTTCTCACAATTCTGACTTAATTTCTCAGAATTAGGGAATTCGGACTTTATAACTAACAATGGCGAGTTTATATCATGCAATTCTATCATGATAACTCACAAGTACACGTTTATATCACACAATTCTGACTTAATTTCTCAGAATTAGGGAATTCTGACTTTATAACTCTAAATTACGAGATTATATTATGCAATTCTAACATGGTAACTCACAAGTAAGAGTTTATATCACACATTTCTGTCTTAATTTATCAGAATTAGGGAAATCGGACTTTATAACTCACAATTACGAGATTATATCATGCAATTCAAACAAGATAACTCACAAGTATGAGTTTATATTACACAATTCTGACTTAATTTCTCAGAATTAGGCAATTCGGACGTTATAACTCACAATTGTGAGTTTATATCATGCAGTTCTATCATGATATCTCACAAGTACGAGTTTATATCACAGATTTCTGAATTAATTTCTCAGAATTAGTGAATTCAGACTTTATAACTCACAACTGCGAGTTTATATCATGCAATTCTATCATGATAACTCACAATTACGAGTTTATATCATGCAATTCTATCATGATAACTCACAGGTACGAGTTTATATCACACAATTCTGACTTAATTTCTCAGAATTAGGGAAGTCGGACGTTATAACTCACAATTGTGAGTTTATATCATGCAGTTCTATCATGATAACTCACAAGTACGAGTTTATATCACAGATTTCTGAATTAATTTCTCAGAATTAGTGTATTCAGACTTCATAACTCACAATTGCGAGTTTATATCATGCAATTCTATCATGATAATTCACAATTACGAGTTTATATCATGCAATTCTATCATGATAACTCACAATTACGAGTTTATATCATGCAATTCTATCATGATAACTCACAGGTACGAGTTTATATCACACAATTCTGACTTAATTTCTCAGAATTAGGGAACTCGGATGTTATAACTCACAATTGTGAGTTTATATCATGCAATTCTATCATGATAACTCACAATTACGAGTTTATATCATGCAATTCTATCATGATAACTCAAAAGTATGAGTTTATATCACAGATTTCTGAATTAATTTCTCAGAATTAGTGTATTCAGACTTTCTAACTCACATTTGCGAGTTTATATCATGCAATTCTATCATGATAACTCACAATTACGATTTTATATCATGAAGTTCTATCATGATAACTCACAAGTACGAGTTTATATCACAGATTTCTGAATTAATTTCTCAGAATTAGTGTATTCAGACTTTATAACTCTCAATTACGAGATTATATCATGCAATTCTAACATAATAAGTCACAAGTATGGGTTTATATCACAGATTTCTGAATTAATTTCTCAGAATTAGTGAATTCAGACTTTATAACTCACAATTGCGAGTTTATATCATGCAATTCTATCATGATAAGTCACAAGTACGTATTTATATCACATATTTATGAATTAATTTCTCAGAATTAGTGAATTCAAACTTTATAACTCACAAGTGCGAGTTTATATCATGCAATTCTATCATGCTAACTCACAAGTACGACTTTATATCACACATTTCTGACATCATTTCTCAGAATTAGGGAAAGCGGACTTTATAACTCACAATTACGAGTTTATATCATGCAATTCTAACATGGTAACTCACAATTATGAGTTTATATCACACAATTCTGACTAAATTTCTCAGAATTAGGGAATTCGGACTTTATAACTCACAATTACAAGTTTATATCAACGAATTTTAACTTAACTCAAAACTGCAAGTTTATTTCTCACAATTCTGACTTAATTTCTCAGAATTAGGGAATTCGGACTTTATAACTAACAATGGCGAGTTTATATCATGCAATTCTATCATGATAACTCACAAGTACACGTTTATATCACACAATTCTGACTTAATTTCTCAGAATTAGGGAATTCTGACTTTATAACTCTAAATTACGAGATTATATTATGCAATTCTAACATGGTAACTCACAAGTAAGAGTTTATATCACACATTTCTGTCTTAATTTATCAGAATTAGGGAAATCGGACTTTATAACTCACAATTACGAGATTATATCATGCAATTCAAACAAGATAACTCACAAGTATGAGTTTATATTACACAATTCTGACTTAATTTCTCAGAATTAGGCAATTCGGACGTTATAACTCACAATTGTGAGTTTATATCATGCAGTTCTATCATGATATCTCACAAGTACGAGTTTATATCACAGATTTCTGAATTAATTTCTCAGAATTAGTGAATTCAGACTTTATAACTCACAACTGCGAGTTTATATCATGCAATTCTATCATGATAACTCACAATTACGAGTTTATATCATGCAATTCTATCATGATAACTCACAGGTACGAGTTTATATCACACAATTCTGACTTAATTTCTCAGAATTAGGGAAGTCGGACGTTATAACTCACAATTGTGAGTTTATATCATGCAGTTCTATCATGATAACTCACAAGTACGAGTTTATATCACAGATTTCTGAATTAATTTCTCAGAATTAGTGTATTCAGACTTCATAACTCACAATTGCGAGTTTATATCATGCAATTCTATCATGATAATTCACAATTACGAGTTTATATCATGCAATTCTATCATGATAACTCACATTTACGAGTTTATATCATGCAATTCTATCATGATAACTCACAAGTACGAGTTTATATCACATATTTATTAATTAATTTCATAAGTTTAATTTCATAATTCACAAGTGCGAGTTTATATCATGCAATTCTATCATGATAACTCACAATTGTGAGTTTATATCATGCAATTCTTTCATGATAACTCACAATTACGAGTTTATATCACATATTTATTAATTAATTTCATAAGTTTAATTTCATAATTCACAAGTGCGAGTTTATATCATGCAGTTCTGACTTAATTTCTCAGAATTAGGGAATTCGAACTTTATAACTCATAATGACGAGTTTATGTCATGCAATTCTATCATGATAACTCACAATTACGAGTTTATATCATGGAATTCTAACTTAATATCTCACAACTGCAAGTTTTTTTCACACAATTCTGACTTAATTTCTCAGAATTAGGGAATTCGGACTTTATAACTCTCAATTACGAGATTATATCATGCAATTCTAACATAATAAGTCACAAGTATGGGTTTATATCACAGATTTCTGAATTAATTTCTCAGAATTAGTGAATTCAGACTTTGTAACTCACAATTGCGAGTTTATATCATGCAATTCTATCATGATAAGTCACAAGTACGAGTTTATATCACATATTTATGAATTAATTTCTCAGAATTAGTGAATTCAAACTTTATAACTCACAAGTGCGAGTTTATATCATGCAATTCTATCATGCTAACTCACAAGTACGACTTTATATCACACATTTCTGACATCATTTCTCAGAATTAGGGAAATCGGACTTTATAACTCACAATTACGAGTTTATATCATGCAATTCTAACATGGTAACTCACAATTATGAGTTTATATCACACAATTCTGACTAAATTTCTCAGAATTAGGGAATTCGGACTTTATAACTCACAATTACAAGTTTATATCAGGGATTTTTAACTTAACTCAAAACTGCAAGTTTATTTCTCACAATTCTGACTTAATTTCTCAGAATTAGGGAATTCGGACTTTATAACTAACAATGGCGAGTTTATATCATGCAATTCTATCATGATAACTCACAAGTACACGTTTATATCACACAATTCTGACTTAATTTCTCAGAATTAGGGAATTCTGACTTTATAACTCTAAATTACGAGATTATATTATGCAATTCTAACATGGTAACTCACAAGTAAGAGTTTATATCACACATTTCTGACTTAATTTATCAGAATTAGGGAAATCGGACTTTATAACTCACAATTACGAGATTATATCATGCAATTCAAACAAGATAACTCACAAGTATGAGTTTATATTACACAATTCTGACTTAATTTCTCAGAATTAGGCAATTTGGACGTTATAACTCACAATTGTGAGTTTATATCATGCAGTTCTATCATGATATCTCACAAGTACGAGTTTATATCACAGATTTCTGAATTAATTTCTCAGAATTAGTGAATTCAGACTTTATAACTCACAACTGCGAGTTTATATCATGCAATTCTATCATGATAACTCACAATTACGAGTTTATATCATGCAATTCTATCATGATAACTCACAGGTACGAGTTTATATCACACAATTCTGACTTAATTTCTCAGAATTAGGGAATTCGGACGTTATAACTCACAATTGTGAGTTTATATCATGCAGTTCTATCATGATAACTCACAAGTACTAGTTTATATCACAGATTTCTGAATTAATTTCTCAGAATTAGTGTATTCAGACTTTATAACTCACAATTGCGAGTTTATATCATGCAATTCTATCATGATAACTCACAATTACGAGTTTATATCACATATTTATGAATTAATTTCATAAGTTTAATTTCATAATTCACAAGTGCGAGTTTATATCATGCAATTCTGACTTAATTTCTCAGAATTAGGGAATTCGGACTTTATAACTCATAATGGTGAGTATATGTCATGCAATTCTATCATGATAACTCACAATTACGAGTTTATATCATGGAATTCTAACTTAATATCTCACAACTGCAAGTTTATTTCACACAATTCTGACTTAATTTCTCAGAATTAGGGAATTCTGACTTTATAACTCTCAATAACGAGATTATATCATGCAATGCTAACATAAAAAGTCACAAGTATGGGTTTATATCACAGATTTCTGAATTAATTTCTCAGAATTAGTGAATTCAGACTTTATAACTCACAATTGCGAGTTTATATCATGCAATTCTATCATGATAACTCACAAGTACGAGTTTATATCACATATTTATGAATTAATTTCATAAACACATTGTCTGTCTTGTATACTTGTATATTGTTCTTTTTATAATATGTATCGTCTTGTCACTGTCATTCTGTAGCACTGTGGAGCTCTGTCACAAAAACAAATTCCTAGTATGTGCAAACATAACTGGCAATAAAGCTCATTCTGATTCTGATTCTGATTCTGATTCTGAAGTTTAATTTCATAATTCACAAGTGCGAGTTTATATTATGCAATTCTAACATGACAACTCACAATTATGTGTTTATATCACAGAATTCTGACTTAATTTCTGAGAATTGTAGATTTCGGACTTTATAACTCACAATTACGAGATTATATCATACAATTCTAACCTAATAACTCTCAATTGCGAGTTTATATCACACAATTCTGACTTAATTTCTCAGAATTAGGGAATTCGGACTTTATAACTCACAATTACGAGTTTATATCATGCAATTCTAACATGGTAACTCACAATTATGAGTTTATATCACACAATTCTGACTAAATTTCTCAGAATTAGGGAATTCGGACTTTATAACTCACAATTACAAGTTTATATCATGGAATTTTAACTTAATAACTCACAACTGCAAGTTTATTTCTCACAATTCTGACTTAATTTCTCAGAATTAGGGAATTCGGACTTTATAACTCACAATTGTGAGTTTATATCATGCAGTTCTATCATGATAACTCACAAGTACGAGTTTATATCACATTTCTGAATTAATTTCTCAGAATTAGTGAATTCAGACTTTATAACTCACAATTGCGAGTTTATATCATGCAATTCTATCATGATAACTCACAATTGCGAGTTTATATCATGCAATTCTATCATGATAACTCACAATTACGAGTTTATATCACATATTTATTAATTAATTTCATAAGTTTAATTTCATAATTCACAAGTGCAAGTTTATATCATGCAATTCTGACTTAATTTCTCAGAATTAGGGAATTCGGACTTTATAACTCATAATGGTGAGTTTATGTCATGCAATTCTATCATGATAACTCACAATTACGAGTTTATATCATGGAATTCTAACTTAATATCTCACAACTGCAAGTTTATTTCACACAATTCTGACTTAATTTCTCAGAATTAGGGAATTCTGACTTTATAACTCTCAATTACGAGATTATATCATGCAATGCTAACGTAAAAAGTCACAAGTATGGGTTTATATCACAGATTTCTAAATTACTTTCTCAGAATTAGTGAATTCAGACTTTATAACTCACAATTGCGAATTTATATCATGCAATTCTATCATGATAACTCACAAGTACGAGTTTATATCACATATTTATGAATTAATTTCATAAGTTTAATTTTATAATTCACAAGTGCGAGTTAATATCATACAATGCTAACCTAATAACTCTCAATTGCGAGGTTATATCACACAATTCTGACTTAATTTCTCAGAATTAGGGAATTTAGACTTTATAACTCACAATTACGAGTTGAAATCATGCAATTCTAACAAGATAACTCACAAGTATGAGTTTATATTACACAATTCTGACTTAATTTCTGAGAATTAGGGAATTTGGACTTTATAACTCACAATTACAAGTTTATATCATGCAATTCTAACATTATAACTCAAAAGTATGGGTTTATATCACACAATTCTGACTTAATTTCTCAGAATTGCGGATTTCGGGCTTTATATCTCAAAATTACAAGATTATATCATGCAATTCTAACCTAAAAACTGACATTTGCGAGTTTATATCACACAATTCTGACTTAATTTCTCAGAATTAGGGAATTCGGACTTTATAACTCATAATGGCGAGTTTATGTCATGCAATTCTATCATGATAACTCACAAGTACAAGTTTATATCACACAATTCTGACTTAATTTCTCAGAATTAGGGAATTCGGACTTTATAACTCACAATTACAGGTTTATATCATGGAATTTTACATTAATAACTCACAACTGCAAGTTTATTTCTCACAATTCTGACTTAATTTCTCAGAATTAGGGAATTCGGACGTTATAACTCACAATTGGGAGTTTATATCATGCAATTCAAACATGATAAGTCACAAGTATGGGTTTATATCACACAATTCTGACTTAATTTCTCAGAATTAGGCAATTCGGACTTTATAAGGCAGAATTGCAAGTTTATATCATGCAATTCTATCATGATAACTCACAAGTACGAGTTTATATCACACAATTCTGACTTAATTTCTCAGAATTATGGAATTCGGACGTTATAACTCACAAATGTGAGTTTATATCATGCAGTTCTATCATGATAACTCACAAGTACGAGTTTATATCACAGATTTCTGAATTAATTTCTCAGAATTAGTGAATTCAGACTTTATAACTCTAAATTACGAGATTATATTATGCAATTCTAACATGGTAACTCACAAGTAAGAGTTTATATCACACATTTCTGACTTAATTTATCAGAATTAGGGAAATCGGACTTTATAACTCACAATTACAAGATTATATCATGCAATTCAAACATGATTAGTCACAAGTATGGGTTTATATCACACAATTCTGACTTAATTTCTCAGAATTAGGCAATTCGGACTTTATAAGGCACAATTGCAAGTTTATATCATGCAATTTTATCATGATAACTCACAAGTACGAGTTTATATCACACAATTCTGATTTAATTTCTCAGAATTAGGGAATTCGGACGTTATAACTCACAATTGTGAGTTTATATCATGCAGTTCTATCATGATAACTCACAAGTACGAGTTTATATCACATTTCTGAATTAATTTCTCAGAATTAGTGAATTCAGACTTTATAACTCACAATTGCGAGTTTATATCATGCAATTCTATCATGATAACTCACAATTGCGAGTTTATATCATGCAATTCTATCATGATAACTCACAATTACGAGTTTATATCACATATTTATTAATTAATTTCATAAGTTTAATTTCATAATTCACAAGTGCAAGTTTATATCATGCAATTCTGACTTAATTTCTCAGAATTAGGGAATTCGGACTTTATAACTCATAATGGTGAGTTTATGTCATGCAATTCTATCATGATAACTCACAATTACGAGTTTATATCATGGAATTCTAACTTAATATCTCACAACTGCAAGTTTATTTCACACAATTCTGACTTAATTTCTCAGAATTAGGGAATTCTGACTTTATAACTCTCAATTACGAGATTATATCATGCAATGCTAACGTAAAAAGTCACAAGTATGGGTTTATATCACAGATTTCTAAATTACTTTCTCAGAATTAGTGAATTCAGACTTTATAACTCACAATTGCGAATTTATATCATGCAATTCTATCATGATAACTCACAAGTACGAGTTTATATCACATATTTATGAATTAATTTCATAAGTTTAATTTTATAATTCACAAGTGCGAGTTAATATCATACAATGCTAACCTAATAACTCTCAATTGCGAGGTTATATCACACAATTCTGACTTAATTTCTCAGAATTAGGGAATTTAGACTTTATAACTCACAATTACGAGTTGAAATCATGCAATTCTAACAAGATAACTCACAAGTATGAGTTTATATTACACAATTCTGACTTAATTTCTGAGAATTAGGGAATTTGGACTTTATAACTCACAATTACAAGTTTATATCATGCAATTCTAACATTATAACTCAAAAGTATGGGTTTATATCACACAATTCTGACTTAATTTCTCAGAATTGCGGATTTCGGGCTTTATATCTCAAAATTACAAGATTATATCATGCAATTCTAACCTAAAAACTGACATTTGCGAGTTTATATCACACAATTCTGACTTAATTTCTCAGAATTAGGGAATTCGGACTTTATAACTCATAATGGCGAGTTTATGTCATGCAATTCTATCATGATAACTCACAAGTACAAGTTTATATCACACAATTCTGACTTAATTTCTCAGAATTAGGGAATTCGGACTTTATAACTCACAATTACAGGTTTATATCATGGAATTTTACATTAATAACTCACAACTGCAAGTTTATTTCTCACAATTCTGACTTAATTTCTCAGAATTAGGGAATTCGGACGTTATAACTCACAATTGGGAGTTTATATCATGCAATTCAAACATGATAAGTCACAAGTATGGGTTTATATCACACAATTCTGACTTAATTTCTCAGAATTAGGCAATTCGGACTTTATAAGGCAGAATTGCAAGTTTATATCATGCAATTCTATCATGATAACTCACAAGTACGAGTTTATATCACACAATTCTGACTTAATTTCTCAGAATTATGGAATTCGGACGTTATAACTCACAAATGTGAGTTTATATCATGCAGTTCTATCATGATAACTCACAAGTACGAGTTTATATCACAGATTTCTGAATTAATTTCTCAGAATTAGTGAATTCAGACTTTATAACTCTAAATTACGAGATTATATTATGCAATTCTAACATGGTAACTCACAAGTAAGAGTTTATATCACACATTTCTGACTTAATTTATCAGAATTAGGGAAATCGGACTTTATAACTCACAATTACAAGATTATATCATGCAATTCAAACATGATTAGTCACAAGTATGGGTTTATATCACACAATTCTGACTTAATTTCTCAGAATTAGGCAATTCGGACTTTATAAGGCACAATTGCAAGTTTATATCATGCAATTTTATCATGATAACTCACAAGTACGAGTTTATATCACACAATTCTGATTTAATTTCTCAGAATTAGGGAATTCGGACGTTATAACTCACAATTGTGAGTTTATATCATGCAGTTCTATCATGATAACTCACAAGTACGAGTTTATATCACAGATTTCTGAATTAATTTCTCAGAACTAGTGAATTCAGACTTTATAACTCACAATTGCGAGTTTATATCATGCAATTCTATCATGATAACTCACAATTACGAGTTCATATCATGCAATTCTATCATGATAACTCACATTTACGAGTTTATATCATGCAATTCTATCATGATAACTCACAAGTACGAGTTTATATCACATATTTATTAATTAATTTCTCAGAGTTAGTGAATTCAGTTTTTATACAGTAACTCACAATTGCGAGTTTATATCATGCAATTCTATCATGATAACTCACAATTGTGAGTTTATATCATGCAATTCTTTCATGATAACTCACAATTACGAGTTTATATCACATATTTATTAATTAATTTCATAAGTTTAATTTCATAATACACAAGTGCGAGTTTATATCATGCAATTCTGACTTAATTTCTCAGAATTAGGGAATTCGAACTTTATAACTCATAATGACGAGTTTATGTCATGCAATTCTATCATGATAACTCACAATTACGAGTTTATATCATGGAATTCTAACTTAATATCTCACAACTGCAAGTTTTTTTTCACACAATTCTGACTTAATTTCTAAGAATTAGGGAATTCGGACTTTATAACTCACAATTGCGAGTTTATATCATGCAATTCTATCATGCTAACTCACAAGTACGACTTTATATCACACATTTCTGACATAATTTCTCAGAATTAGGGAAATCGGACTTTATAACTCAAAATTACGAGTTTATATCATGCAATTCTAACATGGTAACTCACAATTATGAGTTTATTTCACACAATTCTGACTTAATTTCTCAGAATTAGGGAATTCTGACTTTATAACTCTCAATTACGAGATTATATCATGCAATGCTAACGTAAAAAGTCACAAGTATGGGTTTATATCACAGATTTCTGAATTACTTTCTCAGAATTAGTGAATTCAGACTTTATAACTCACAATTGCGAATTTATATCATGCAATTCTATCATGATAACTCACAAGTACGAGTTTATATCACATATTTATGAATTAATTTCATAAGTTTAATTTCATAATTCACAAGTGCGAGTTTATATCATACAATGCTAACCTAATAACTCTCAATTGCGAGGTTATATCACACAATTCTGACTTAATTTCTCAGAATTAGGGAATTTAGACTTTATAACTCACAATTACGAGTTGAAATCATGCAATTCTAACAAGATAACTCACAAGTATGAGTTTATATTACACAATTCTGACTTAATTTCTGAGAATTAGGGAATTTGGACTTTATAACTCACAATTACAAGTTTATATCATGCAATTCTAACATTATAACTCACAAGTATGGGTTTATATCACACAATTCTGACTTAATTTCTCAGAATTGCGGATTTCGGGCTTTATATCTCAATATTACAAGATTATATCATGCAATTCTAACCTGAAAACTGACATTTGCGAGTTTATATCACACAATTCTGACTTAATTTCTCAGAATTAGGGAATTCGGACTTTATAACTCATAATGGCGAGTTTATGTCATGCAATTCTATCATGATAACTCACAAGTACAAGTTTATATCACACAATTCTGACTTAATTTCTCAGAATTAGGGAATTCGGACTTTATAACTCACAATTACAAGTTTATATCATGGAATTTTACATTAATAACTCACAACTGCAAGTTTATTTCTCACAATTCTGACTTAATTTCTCAGAATTAGGGAATTCGGACGTTATAACTCACAATTGGGAGTTTATATCATGCAGTTCTATCATGATAACTCACAAGTACGAGTTTATATCACAGATTTCTGAATTAATTTCTCAGAATTAGTGAATTCAGACTTTATAACTCTAAATTACGAGATTATATCATGCAATTCAAACATGATAAGTCACAAGTATGGGTTTATATCACACAATTCTGACTTAATTTCTCAGAATTAGGCAATTCGGACTTTATAAGGCAGAATTGCAAGTTTATATCATGCAATTCTATCATGATAACTCACAAGTACGAGTTTATATCACACAATTCTGACTTAATTTCTCAGAATTATGGAATTCGGACGTTATAACTCACAAATGTGAGTTTATATCATGCAGTTCTATCATGATAACTCACAAGTACGAGTTTATATCACAGATTTCTGAATTAATTTCTCAGAATTAGTGAATTCAGACTTTATAACTCTAAATTACGAGATTATATTATGCAATTCTAACATGGTAACTCACAAGTAAGAGTTTATATCACACATTTCTGACTTAATTTATCAGAATTAGGGAAATCGGACTTTATAACTCACAATTACAAGATTATATCATGCAATTCAAACATGATTAGTCACAAGTATGGGTTTATATCACACAATTCTGACTTAATTTCTCAGAATTAGGCAATTCGGACTTTATAAGGCACAATTGCAAGTTTATATCATGCAATTTTATCATGATAACTCACAAGTACGAGTTTATATCACACAATTCTGATTTAATTTCTCAGAATTAGGGAATTCGGACGTTATAACTCACAATTGTGAGTTTATATCATGCAGTTCTATCATGATAACTCACAAGTACGAGTTTATATCACAGATTTCTGAATTAATTTCTCAGAACTAGTGAATTCAGACTTTATAACTCACAATTGCGAGTTTATATCATGCAATTCTATCATGATAACTCACAATTACGAGTTTATATCATGCAATTCTATCATGATAACTCACATTTACGAGTTTATATCATGCAATTCTATCATGATAACTCACAAGTACGAGTTTATATCACATATTTATTAATTAATTTCTCAGAGTTAGTGAATTCAGTTTTTATACAGTAACTCACAATTGCGAGTTTATATCATGCAATTCTATCATGATAACTCACAATTGTGAGTTTATATCATGCAATTCTTTCATGATAACTCACAATTACGAGTTTATATCACATATTTATTAATTAATTTCATAAGTTTAATTTCATAATACACAAGTGCGAGTTTATATCATGCAATTCTGACTTAATTTCTCAGAATTAGGGAATTCGAACTTTATAACTCATAATGACGAGTTTATGTCATGCAATTCTATCATGATAACTCACAATTACGAGTTTATATCATGGAATTCTAACTTAATATCTCACAACTGCAAGTTTTTTTTCACACAATTCTGACTTAATTTCTCAGAATTAGGGAATTCGGACTTTATAACTCACAATTGCGAGTTTATATCATGCAATTCTATCATGCTAACTCACAAGTACGACTTTATATCACACATTTCTGACATAATTTCTCAGAATTAGGGAAATCGGACTTTATAACTCAAAATTACGAGTTTATATCATGCAATTCTAACATGGTAACTCACAATTATGAGTTTATATCACACAATTCTGACTAAATTTCTCAGAATTAGGGAATTCGGACTTTATAACTCACAATTACAAGTTTATATCATGGAATTTTAACTTAACTCAAAACTGCAAGTTTATTTCTTACAATTCTGACTTAATTTCTCAGAATTAGGGAATTCGGACTTTATAACTAACAATGGCGAGTTTATATCATGCAATTCTATCATGATAACTCACAAGTACACGTTTATATCACACAATTCTGACTTAATTTCTCAGAATTAGGGAATTCTGACTTTATAACTCTAAATTACGAGATTATATTATGCAATTCTAACATGGTAACTCACAAGTAAGAGTTTATATCACACATTTCTGACTTAATTTATCAGAATTAGGGAAATCGGACTTCATAACTCACAATTACGAGATTATATCATGCAATTCAAACATGATAACTCACAAGTACGAGTTTATATTACATATTTATTAATTAATTTCTCAGAGTTAGTGAATTCAGTTTTTATACAGTAACTCACAATTGCGAGTTTATATCATGCAATTCTATCATGATAACTCACAATTGTGAGTTTATATCATGCAATTCTTTCATGATAACTCACAATTACGAGTTTATATCACATATTTATTAATTAATTTCATAAATTTAATTTCATAATTCACAAGTGCAAGTTTATATCATGCAATTCTGACTTAATTTCTCAGAATTAGGGAATTCGAACTTTATAACTCATAATGACGAGTTTATGTCATGCAATTCTATCATGATAACTCACAATTACGAGTTTATATCATGGAATTCTAACATGGTAACTCACAATTATGAGTTTATATCACACAATTCTGACTAAATTTCTCAGAATTAGGGAATTCGGACTTTATAACTCACAATTACAAGTTTCTATCATGGAATTTTAACTTAACTCAAAACTGCAAGTTTATTTCTCACAATTCTGACTTAATTTCTCAGAATTAGGGAATTCGGACTTTATAACTAACAATGGCGAGTTTATTTCATGCAATTCTATCATGATAACTCACAAGTACGAGTTTATATCACATATTTATGAATTAATTTCATGAGTTTAATTTCATAATTCACAAGTGCGAGTTTATATCATGCAATTCTAACATGATAACTCACAATTATGAGTTTATATCACAGAATTCTGACTTAATTTCTCAGAATTGTAGATTTCGAACTTTATAACTCACAATTACGAGATTATATCATACAATTCTAACCTAATAACTCTCAATTGCGAGTTTATATCACACAATTCTGACTTAATTTCTCAGAATTAGGGAATTTAGACTTTATAACTCACAATTACGTGTTGAAATCATGCAATTCTAACAAGATAACTCACAAGTATGAGTTTATATTACACAATTCTGACTTAATTTCTCAGAATTTGGGAATTTGGACTTTATAACTCACAATTACCTGTTTATTTTATGCAATTCTAACATGATAACTAACAAGTACAAGTTTATATCACACAATTCTGACTTAATTTCTGAGAATTAGGGAATTTGGACTTTATAACTCACAATTACAAGTTTATATCATGCAATTCTAACATTATAACTCACAAGTATGGGTTTATATCACACAATTCTGGCTTAATTTCTGAGAATTAGGGAATTTGGACTTTATAACTCACAATTACAAGTTTATATCATGGAATTCTAACATTATAACTCACAAGTATGGGTTTATATCACACAATTCTGACTTAATTTCTCAGAATTGCGGATTTCGGACTTTATATCTCACAATTACGAGATTATATCATGCAATTCTAACCTAAAAACTGACATTTGCGAGTTTATATCACACAATTCTGACTTAATTTCTCAGAATTAGGGAATTCGGACTTTATAACTCACAATTACAAGTTTATATCATGGAATTTTAACTTAATAACTCACAACTGCAAGTTTATTTCTCACAATTCTGACTTAATTTCTCAGAATTAGGGAATTCGGACTTTATAACTCACAATTGTGAGTTTATTTTATGCAGTTCTATCATGATAACTCACAAGTAAGAGTTTATATCACACATTTCTGACTTAATTTATCAGAATTAGGGAAATTGGACTTTATAACTCACAATTACGAGAATATATCATGCAATTCAAACATGATAAGTCACAAGTATGGGTTTATATCACACAATTCTGACTTAATTTCTCAGAATTAGGCAATTCGGACTTTATAACTCACAATTGTGAGTTTATATCATGCAGTTCTATCATGATAACTCACAAGTACGAGTTTATATCACAGATTTCTGAATTAATTTCTCAGAATTAGTGTATTCAGACTTTATAACTCACAATTGCAAGTTTATATCATGCAATTCTATCATGATAACTCACAAGTACGAGTTTATATCACATATTTATGAATTAATTTCTCAGAGTTAGTGAATTCAGACTTTATAACTCACAATTGCGAGTTTATATCATGCAATTCTATCATGATAACTCACAATTGTGAGTTTATATCATGCAATTCTAACATGATAACTCACAATTGTGAGTTTATATCATGCAATTCTATCATGATAACTCACAATTACGAGTTTATATCACATATACACTGTAAACCCTAATGTTGTCTTTACTTAAACAATCAAGTAATGTTGACTAAACATTACTTACAATTTTGCATGTTGGTCCTGTCACTTAAAAATGTGAGTTAATTTAACTTATTTACCATCAAAATGCATAAATTTAAGATTTTAAGTGTTGTGAGCTGAAAATCATGATTAATCCTTAGAAAAAAAAAAACATTTTCAAAAGGTCAATTTCACAAATGTAGTCTTTTTCCTTTTTTTAAAAATTATAATACCATGTGCAAGGTCTTTTCTCTTTTTTAAATCAGAAAACAAATTGCTTCAGTTACAATTATTCACTATAATGGGAACACATTTGGGCTACTTATTTTTATTTATTTATTTTATTTTTTGTGACACTGGGTTGCACAGTTTGACTTTAATGCTTTTAAGCAAAGCTGAGGAGCTTCTACTCCCTTCGGAGAGGCGTGCAAATCATACGATTCCCCACATCCACATTCAGCTGTGGTGCGTGCATTATGGTAAAAACAAGTGTTTTGCAAGAATTTTCTTTTTACGCTTGAACCAAATATTAACAGCACAAAGTGCGCCAATCTTTCTGTAATCCATATAGTAAACTAGTTTGTAAACTCTACAGAGAGCGCAAAATCACATTTCAACTACTAATAGCGAAAGTGCTTTACCGGAAATCTGACATATTATTATAGTTTGAAAATGGCCCGCGCTTACATGCTCACATTTCGCAGTTCTTTATTTTAATGTGATTGGCCATGCAAGGAGTTCCGCCTAGCAACAAGAGAACTGATTGGTCCTTTTGCCGTCGTCTGTTTTGTTGCTGACAAGTTTGAAGACAGATGTTTTTCTTCTATGTTCGGTAAGTAAATTTTGTAAATGTAAATATAAAGTGATGATTTTGAGTGAAATATGCTTATTTAAATCCTTGTGGTACGTTTCTATAATAAAAGACAACACAGCCATGGTCAAACTTTGACAGCACAGCCATCAAGTAACGTTAACTTATATGGATTTGAGATGGTATGATAACAAATATCAAATAGTCTTTATTTGATTTGTAAAACCGAAACATATTAGTTAATTCACTTAATCATAGTATAATTGTGTATTTCTGTGGGAAAGAGCATGGCAGCCACTTCTGAGATCAATTAATTAACAATATATTGTGCATAATGTTATCAAGGTATGAATGAAAAGTCGACAATTTTGACTTGTACAGAGCATTTGTAAAGTATGCACATTTAGGTTTATTTTTGGATAACGCTGTAAGACTACAATCTTAATTATAGAGTAATTTTTTTTTTTTTTTTTTTTTTTTACTGATTGTTAAACTTATTATTTTCAACTTTTCTGTTACAGGTTACATGAGACAATGACATGTGGAAATGTAAGTATTGTGTTTTTGACTCATTGCATTTTTGTTCAGCAAAATAAAATCATGTGTTTTACAACAATTTTTTTTTTCTTTTTTTTTAGTGGTCTATTCCTTTAACATGATAAAGAACACCAATTCTTAGCCTTCATTATTTACTAATTATTTATTAGCCTGTAAAGCATTTCTGTGTGTAAGCTAATGAGATTAGTGACCTGATGTTTCCCCCCAGGTTTGCATGGAGTTCAACAGAATTAAAGGCAAAAATCTAAAGCAGGAATTCTAGAAAAACCTGGACAGACACAGTTCATGGACCTTTGTAAAACCAAAGGGGGTCTCCTGGTCAGCGCTTGTTGAACTTTTTACAGCAAATAAAGGTCAGTAATTATTTTAACATAACTTGAAGGATGGAAACCAAAAACGGAAATCCTCTCATCATTTCCTCACCCGCAGTTGTTCCAAACCTGTATAAATTTCTTTGTTTTGCTGAAACCAAAGGAAGATATTTTGAAGGAATATTTGTAATCAAACTATTTTGGTGCAGCACTGACTTCCTTAGTATTTCTGTTTAGTATGTACATGTAAGTGGTGCATCAAAACAGCTTGGTTTGGAAAAAAATTTAGGGTGAGTAAATGACAGAATTTTCATTTTTGGGGGAACTATCTCTTTAGAAGTATTTATTTTAACAATGTAATTTATTTATTATTTTCTCATATCAGTAATCTTTTATGTATGATAATCTAAAATTTAATTTATATCACATACAAATGCTTAAAATAGATTGAAATTGAGTTTTTTGGCTTTAATAGAATTTCATGTTTTCATGTTTTAAAGTCAGCCCAGCCAACTGAGGTCCGAACCCTTGTTCTTCGGGGACTGCCTATCATGCTTGGAGATGATGATTCTTCTTTCTTCCAGTCATGTTTAGTAAGTAAATCTGTTCTTAAAAGGGATAGTTCACCCAAAAATTATTACCCCATGGTTTAATGACAATCAAGCCATCCAATCAGAGTTATAATAAAATTTATCCTGGTTCTTCCAAGCTTTTTAATGAGAGTGAATGGGGGATGAAATTTTGAATCTCAAAAAATTCCATCCATCCATCATTAAACTGCCCAACAAGGCTCCAGGGGGTTTGTATCAGTTTGTCTAAGAAAATATCCATGTTGGATTAGAATTAGTGTTTAAAAAAAAAAAAAGCGGGCATTCTTTTAAACATCCATTGATTATAAACCTTGGATTTCTGATCACAATACTATATTTATACGTCTTTTTTTCACTAGGTATCTGATCATCACAACACTATCCTTGATGTGCCAGTGGGGATCTTATTGGAGGACACTGATCTTCAGTCTTCCAATTCCTTGCATTTGACTTCTTTAGTTGGAATAATTCTTGAAGGCCAAGTGGTGATGGACAAAGTGCAGGACCTCCCACAGGCAATCTGACTTCTCTTCGGTCTGATATACGCACTACACCTGAATTAACCAAGATCACTCACCAACAAGATTGATTTCATCTGGTGTGTACTAATGCCAATGGGACAGAATGCTCTCAAGCCAAGAGTGCAGTCTCTGGCAAACCAACTTTTGCTTAAGAAATCACTGTGATACATTAACATTCTTGGAATAAAAATAATGTTTAAATTGTTAAATGCAGAGTTCTACAACTGATGTGTCGTAGTTAATTTGGTATATTGTTACACATCTGTAGTATGGTTTTGACAGTAATATTTCAGTATTTTTTTTTTTTTGATGAAATTTTGGTGAAATACACAATATGCTGAGTATGTTTTATTTTAGTTTGCTATGTTTGCACAAAGCTTAAATAGTCAAATGCAATGTTTAAATTAAAATAAATACTTGATACTTGAGTGAAGTATATATGTGACCCTGGACCACAAAACCGTTGCTGGGGTATATTTGTAGCAATAGCCAAAAATGCATTGTATGGGTCAAAACTGTTGAAGTTAAGATCATGTTCCATGAAGATTTTTTGTAAAATTCCTACTATAAATATATCAAAATGTAATTTTTGATTAGTAATATGCATTAAGAGCTTAATTTGGACAACTTTAAAGGTGATTTTTTCAGTATTTTGATTTTGACCCTCAGATTCCAGATTTTCAAATAGATGTATCTCGGCCAAATATTGTCTTATCCTAACAAACCATACATCAACAGAAAGCTTATTTATTGAGCTTTTATATGATGTATACATTTCAGTTTTGTAAAATTTGTATGACTGGTTTGTGGTCCAGGGTCACATATGTGCATAGAGTTGTACAATTGATGTACTGCACTAGTTTAATTTTTTTTTTTACCACCTTAAGGTGTGGCTATAACTGATTTAGATTACAGTATAGTGTTAACTGTATTTTCATTAATATTGTGACATCTTGACAATAAAAAAAAAAATCAAAGATTAATTATGTTGTTCATTGTTTTATTTCAGTTCGGTGTGTGCACTAAGAATGCAGTCAAAAATAAGTTTCAGTTTATTTCAGTTACTTTCCATGTTGAGTTAACTTAAATATATAAGTACATTTGAACATAATCGTTTAAGTACATTGAATAAGTACAAAGTTTATTGAACTGAACGATTTAAGTGTAGTCTACAAAACCGCAAAGTTAAATAAACTTAAATATGCAAGTTTTGGGAGACTCCATTACTCAATTAAATTGAGGCAACGAGTTTACTCAATCACCTTAGTCCAGTCAACTTATTAGGGTTTTCAGTGTATATTAATTAATTTCATAAGTTTAAATTCATAATTCACAAGTGCGAGTTTATATCATGCAATTCTGACTTAATTTCTCAGAATTAGGGAATTCGAACTTTATAACTCATAATGACGAGTTTATGTCATGCAATTCTATCATGATAACTCACAATTACGAGTTTATATCATGGAATTCTAACTTAATATCTCACAACTGCAAGTTTTTTTTCACACAATTCTGACTTAATTTCTCAGAATTAGGGAATTCGGACTTTATAACTCTCAATTACGAGATTGTATCATGCAATTCTAACATAATAAGTCACAAGTATGGGTTTATATCACAGATTTCTGAATTAATTTCTCAGAATTAGTGAATTCAGACTTTATAACTCACAATTGCGAGTTTATATCATGCAGTTCTATCATGATAACTCACAATTACGAGTTTATATCATGCAATTCTATCATGATAACTCACAAGTACGAGTTTATATCACATATTTATGAATTAATTTCTCAGAATTAGTGAATTCAAACTTTATAACTCACAAGTGGGAGTTTATATCATGCAATTCTATCATGCTAACTCACAAGTACGACTTTATATCACACATTTCTGACATAATTTCTCAGAATTAGGGAAATCGGACTTTATAACTCACAATTACGAGTTTATATCATGCAAATCTAACATGGTAACTCACAATTATGAGCTTATATCACACAATTCTGACTAAATTTCTCAGAATTAGGGAATTCGGACTTTATAACTCACAATTACAAGTTTATATCACGGAATTTTAACTTAATAACTCAAAACTGCAAGTTTATTTCTCACAATTCTGACTTAATTTCTCAGAATTAGGGAATTCGGACTTTATAACTAACAATGGCGAGTTTATATCATGCAATTCTATCATGATAACTCACAAGTACACGTTTATATCACACAATTCTGACTTAATTTCTCAGAATTAGGGAATTCTGACTTTATAACTCACAAGTGGGAGTTTATATCATGCAATTCTATCATGCTAACTCACAAGTACGACTTTATATCACACATTTCTGACATAATTTCTCAGAATTAGGGAAATCGGACTTTATAACTCTAAATTACGAGATTATATTATGCAATTCTAACATGGTAACTCACAAGTAAGAGTTTATATCACGCATTTCTGACTTAATTTATCAGAATTAGGGAAATCGGACTTTATAACTCACAATTACGAGATTATATCATGCAATTCAAACATGTTAAGTCACAAGAATGGGTTTATATCACACAATTCTGACTTAATTTCTCAGAATTAGGCAATTCGGACTTTATAACGCACAATTGCAAGTTTATATCATGCAATTCTATCATGATAACTCACAAGTACGAGTTTATATCACACAATTCTGACTTAATTTCTCAGAATTAGGGAATTCGGACGTTATAACGCACAATTGTGAGTTTATATCATGCAGTTCTATCATGATAACTCACAAGTATGAGTTTGTATCACACAATTCTGACTTAATTTCTCAGAATTAGGGAATTCAGACTTTATAACTCACAATTGCGAGTTTATATCATGCAATTCTATCATGATAACTCACAATTACGAGTTTATATCATGCAATTCTATCATGATAACTCACAGGTACGAGTTTATATCACACAATTCTGACTTAATTTCTCAGAATTAGGGAATTCGGACGTTATAACTCACAATTGTGAGTTTATATCATGCAGTTCTATCATGATCACTCACAAGTACGAGTTTATATCAAAGATTTCTGAATTAATTTCTCAGAATTAGTGTATTCAGACTTTATAACTCACAATTGCGAGTTTATATCATGCTATTCTATCATGATAACTCACAATTACGAGTTTATATCATGCAATTCTATCATGATAACTCACAGGTTACGAGTTTATATCACATATTTATGAATTAATTTCTCAGAGTTAGTGAATTCAGACTTTATAACTCACAATTGCGAGTTTATATCATGCAATTCTATCATGATAACTCACAATTGTGAGTTTATATCATGCAATTCTATCATGATAACTCACAATTACGAGTTTATATCACATATTTATTAATTAATTTCATATGTTTAATTTCATAATCCACAAGTGCGAGTTTATATCATGCATTTCTGACTTAATTTCACAGAATTAGGGAATTCGAACTTTATAACTCATAATGGCGAGTTTATGTCATGCAATTCTATCATGATAACTCACAATTATGAGTTTATATCATGGAATTCTAACTTAATATCTCACAACTGCAAGTTTTTTTCACACAATTCTGACTTAATTTCTCAGAATTAGGGAATTCGGACGTTATAACTCACAATTGTGAGTTTATATCATGCAGTTCTATCATGATAACTCACAAGTACGAGTTTATATCACACAATTCTGACTTAATTTCTCAGAACTGTGGATTTCGGACTTTATATCTCACAATTACGAGATTATATCATGCAATTCTAACCTAAAAACTGACATTTGCGAGTTTATATCACACAATTCTGACTTAATTTCTCAGAATTAGGGAATTCGGACTTTATAACTCTCAATTACGAGATTATATCATGCAATTCTAACATGATAAGTCACAAGTATGGGTTTACATCACAGATTTCTGAATTAATTTCTCAGAATTAGTGAATTCAGACTTTATAACTCACAATTGCGAGTTTATATCATGCAATTCTATCATGATAACTCACAATTACGATTTTATATTATGCAATTCTATCATGATAACTCACAAGTACGAGTTTATATCACATATTTATGAATTAATTTCTCAGAATTAGTGAATTCAGACTTTATAATTCACAAGTGCGAGTTTATATCATGCAATTCTAACATGATAACTCACAATTATGAGTTTATATCACAGAATTCTGACTTAATTTCTCAGAATTGTTGATTTCGGACTTTATAACTCACAATTACGAGATTATATCTTACAATTCTAACCTAATAACTCACAACTGCGAGTTTATATCATGCAATTCTATCATGATAACTCACAAGTACAAGTTTATATCACACAATTCTGACTTAATTTCTGAGAATTAGGGAATTCAGACATTATAACTCACAATTGTGAGTTTATATCATGTAATTCTAACATGATAACTCACAATTATGAGTTTATATCACAGAATTCTGACTTTATTTCTGAGAATTGTAGATTTCGGACTTTATAACTCACAATTACGAGATTATATCATACAATTCTAACCCAATACCTCACAATTGCGAGTTTATATCACACAATTCTGACTTAATTTCTCAGAATTAGGGAATTTAGACTTTATAACTCACAATTACGAGTTTAAATCATGCAATTCTAACATAATAACTCACTAATTCCAAGTTTATATCACACAAATTTCACTTAATTTCTCAGATTTAGGGAATCGAGACTTTATAACTTACAATTAGGAGTTTATATCATATAATTTTAAGTTATAAAGTTAGAATTGAGAAGTTATATCACACAATTCTGACTTAATTTCTCAGAATTGGTGAATTTGGACTTTATAACTCAAATTATGAGTTTAATTCATGCAATTCTAACATGATAACTCACATTTATGAGTTTATATCACACAATTCTGACTTAATTTCTCAGAATTAGGGAATTTGGACTTTATAACTCATAATTACGAGTTTATATCATGCAATTCTAAGTTAATTTCTGAGAATTAGGGAATTTGGACTTTATAACTCACAATTACGAGTTTATATCACACAATTATGACTTATTTGATCAGAATTAGGGAAGTCAGACTTTATAACTCACATTTACGGGTTTATATCATGCAAATCTAACTTTATAACTTACAATTAAGAGTTTATAGCACACAATTCTGTTGCAATTGCTCAGAATTAGGGAATTCGGACTTTATAACTCACAAATACGAGTTTATATCATGTAATTCTAACAAAACTCACAATTACGAGTCTATATCAGACAATTCTGTCTTAATTTCTCAGAATTAAGATATTCGGACTATATGACTCAGAATAACGAGTTTATATCATGCAATTTTAACATGATAAGTAAGAATTACGAGTTTATAATACACAATTCTGACTTAGTTTCTCAGAATTATGGAATTCAGACTTTATAACTCACAATTACAAGTTTAAATCAGGCAATTCTAACATAATAACTCGCAATTTCAAATTTACATCACACAATTTTCACTTAATTTCTCAGAATTAGGGAATTCAGACTTCATAACTCACTATTACGATTTTATATCATGCAATTATAACTTAATAACTCGCAATTGCGAGTTTATTTCACACAATTCTGAGTTAATTTCTCAGAATTAAGGAATTCAGACTTTATAAAGTCAAAGTCAAAGTCAAAGTCAACTTTATTGTCAATTCTGCTATATGTACCGGACATACAGAGAGTTGAAATTGCGTTACTCTCAGACCCTAGGTGCATACACGTAACATTAAATAAAAAAGGTAGGAATTTAAAAATACAAATAAATACAATTATACATATAATATATAAAAAACAAAAACAATATACAAGTAAGGGCACATGGCACAGTGCAAACAGTGCAAATCGGACAGAGTAGTGCAAATGCAAAAAGAATAAGGTGCAAAAGGAGCTTATAAGTGTAATAAAGTGACAGTTATAGCAGACAAGTCTTTAGAGGTAGTCTGTGTGTATAACTCACAATTACGAGTTTATATCATGTAATTTTAAGTTATAAAGTTAGAATTGTGAGGTTATATCTCACATCTCTGACTTAATTTCTCAGAATTAGGGAATTCAGACTTTTTAACTTACAATTACGAGTTTATATCATGCAATTCTAACATAATAACTCAGAAGTACGAGTTTATATCACAGAATTCTGACTTAATTTTCCAGAATTAGGGAGTTTATAACAATTACTATTTTATATCATGCAATTCTAACTTAATTACTCACAATTACCTATTTATAACATGCAATTCTCACAATTCTCGATTCAGGAAGGAACGGGTGGCAGTGATGGCTGATATCCAGCAAATGTTTCACTCCTTTGTGGTAGCAGAAAAACATAGGGATTTTCTACGCTTCCTTTGGTATGACAACAATGACATAAACAGTGAGGTGCTGGAGTATCGCATGCGAGTGCATGTTTTTGGAAACAGCCCGTCTCCAGCAGTCGCCATATATGGGCTCAGGAGAGCTGCACTCACAGGCGAACAAGACTATGGATCCGAAGCAAGGCATTTCGTGGAAAGGAACTTTTACGTGGATGATGGACTTACCTCCCTCCCCACAGAGGAGGAAGCCATCAAACTACTCAAAGCCACTCAGGAAATGCTGGCTCAGTCTAATCTACATCTTCACAAGATTGCTTCCAATAAAGTGGAAGTCATGAAAGCATTTCCTTCCGAGGATCTTGCAAAGGAGGTAAAGAATCTAGATCTGAACACTGGCCTCCCACCAGTCCAGAGAAGTCTGGGAGTGAATTGGGACATGAATGAAGACGTGTTCATTTTCCAGGTTGCAGACCAGGTGAGACCATATACCAGACGTGGGGTTCTGTCAACGATTAACAGTTTGTTTGATCCTCTTGGGCTTGCGGCACCTGTCGTCATTCAGGGTAGACTTCTGCTTAGAGAGCTAACCACAGAGTCTTGTGACTGGGACACACCTCAATCAGATGAGAGATTCAAAGAATGGAAACATTGGAGAGACTCAATAAAAGAGCTTGAGCATGACAAAATTCCCCGCACATATGCTACAACCTCTCTCCTTCAAGCCCAACGAAAAGAGATGTGTGTCTTCTGTGATGCATCCACAAATGCTATTGCAGCTGTTGCATACAGCAGGATTACCAATCTGAGTGGTAATATAGAAGTTGGCTTCATGTTCGGCAAGGTTAAACTAGCTCCGCGACCCGAGATCTCTGTCCCCAGACTTGAACTGTGTGCAGCTGTTCTGGCTGTGGAAATAGCTGAAACTATTGAAGATGAGATTGACACCAAACTGGATGCTGTAACATTTTATTCAGACAGTAAGGTGGTCTTAGGGTACATCTGTAATAATTCCAGAAAATTCTATGTGTATGTTCACAACAGAGTGCAAAGGATATGGAGATCTACGTGTCCCGAGCAGTGGAAATACGTACCTACCGATCAAAACCCTGCTGACCAGGCCACGAAATCGGTTCCGGCAGCTGACCTTCCCCATAGCTTATGGTTGACTGGGCCAACATTCTTGTCTGCTACAACACAGCCTAAAACTCACACAGGTCTCTTTAGCATGGTAGATCCGGAAATAGACACTGAAGTACGCCCCCAAGTCACTTCCTGTGCTACGCATACTTCAAGAAAGGAGTTAGACACCAAACGCTTTGAAAGATTCTCAAGCTGGCGGACACTGATTAGAGCAATAGCAAGACTTGTGCACATAACGCACTCCTTTAAGCAGGATAGTGACAAAGGCACTTGCAGGGGCTGGCATATATGTGACAAGCCCTGCTCAGTCCAGGATCTAGAAAAGGCCAAATTCATCCTAATTCATAGCGTTCAAGCAGAATCCTTCTCAGAGGAGCTGAAATGCCTTCAAACAGGCAGAGTGATTCCCAAACAAAGCCCTCTCTTCAATCTCTCCCCCTATATTGATAAATCTGGCTTACTCCGGGTTGGTGGACGCCTTTCACAAGCAAGCCTTAGTAGAGATGAAGTGAACCCTCTGATTCTCCCCGGTCATTGTCACATTACATCTCTTCTCATTCAACATTATCACAAACTAGTTGAACACCAGGGACGTGTCTTCACTGAAGGTGCCTTAAGAGAGGCTGGATTCTGGATCATAGGTGGTAAAAGGCGCATTAGCAGTGTGATCTTTCAGTGTGTCCAGTGTCGCAGACTGCGGGGGAAGATTTTAACTCAAAAGATGTCTGACTTACCTCCTGAAAGGCTCAGCATGGACCCTCCATTCTCCTTTGTAGGGCTGGATGTTTTTGGGCCTTGGGTGGTCACCTCGCGTCGAACTAGAGGAGGACAAGCAAACTCTAAACGCTGGGCAGTTCTGTTTACATGTATGAGCACAAGGGCCATACATATCGAGGTCATAGAGTCGATGGATAGCTCCAGCTTTATAAACGCTCTCTGCCGTTTCTTCGCTGTTCGAGGTCCAGCAAGGCAGCTACGGTCTGACTGCGGCACCAACTTTGTTGGTGCATGCAAGGAGTTGAAAATGGAGTCAATCACAGATGACAGAAAGGTACAAGAGTATCTGAGTGACAAGGGATGCACTTGGGTGTTTAACCCCCCGCACTCATCTCACATGGGGGGAAGTTGGGAGCGTATGATCGGCGTCTCAAGACGGATTCTTGAATCTATGCTACAGGGATTTGGTCCATCGAAGTTATCCCATGAGGTTTTGACAACCTTCATGGCTGAAGTCACAGCTATAGTCAACGCTCGTCCACTGGTACCCGTATCAACAGATCCAGATGCTCCATTGATTCTAACCCCAGCAACTCTATTGACTCAAAAGTCTTCAGCAGTTCTTCCGCCACCAGGAGAATTTGGAGAAAAGGACCTCTTTGTTCGTCAATGGAGGCAAGTCCAAAGCTTGGCCAATACGTTCTGGAATCGTTGGAGGAAGGAATATCTCGCAACCTTACAAAACCGAAGGAAATGGCAGAATGAAAGCTCCAATCTCCAGGCAGGAGACATTGTGCTGCTGAAAAACATTCAAGTCAAAAGGAACGACTGGCCAATGGGAATCGTGATGGAAACATTTCCTGGGAGAGATGGAAGAGTAAGGAAAGTCGAGGTCAAGGTGGTCAAAGATGGATCGTCAAAGGTGTTCCTGCGACCTATTTCAGATGTCGTTTTACTGCTGTGCCCTAGAGCTGAATAGACAATAATTGTGCTTAATGATGGCATCTTTCAGATACCAGACGGGGAGTATACTGCTTCCAGCGTAGTTTTCCTTTTGAGCCACTAGGTGGCGCCTTTCCTTTAATGTTTGACATTGTCATAGTAAATGACTTCTGACCTTAATAGCAGCCATCTTGCTGTACTCAGTTGATGCTGATAGCCACACAGTTAAGGCAGCTACCTTCAATCTATTCATTATTCCTGCAATCGGTTTATAGAAGCTTTCTCTGTAAGTACTAAAATGTTTACAAGTACTTTATATCCTTCTTATGTTGGATATTGGTGATGTTACTCATGACAAACTTATGTTTAGAGAGATTATTTTCAGAACAGTGCTACATACATCTACATTATTATTGTATATGGTTTATACAGTTTTCTCTTAATTGAACTGTAACATTTCTTTAATCCACATATTTTTGAACCCTATTTTCCTCTGTATTTCAGTTTTACTCTGTTCCACTTGTTTTGAAGTGGTGGTCACAATAAATCCATGCTTCAGTTCAACGTCACTGTGGAAGGAGTTATCTATCTGTCTAGTTAAAGAAGGGGAACTCTTTTACGAGGGCGGAATACTGTACAAACAAAATGTATGACAAAAACTTACAAATGACAGTCCTGTGTTATATTATGCTATTTTATGGCAAGTCATTTTAGCCTAAAATATACTATGCATTACTCGTCCTAATTGCATTTTTACAGTTTTTTTTTTTATTGGTTTGGTACTATTTTCATAAGTAAAGTGTGCATTTTCAATTCTCTTAGTACAAAACTTTAAACTAATCGCATTTGTAACACCACTAGTCATTCTTTCAAATCTGATGTCATGATTTCATTGTATTTGCACATATTTTCATTCAACTTAATCATTGTTTCAGAACACAAGATCATTGTGATATATACTGAGAACATTTGCTTTAATCACCCAAACAAAACAGTAAGATCTTTTTTCAACTTAGTACTTTTATCAATCATTTCATTCAAGAGCAAATAATACAAAGTAAGCGTTTCAAATTGTCCCTTGTGCTGAATGAGTATAACTGAACTGTAAATATTACACTTATGTTCAGACAAAAAAAAAAAAAAAAAAAAATTATATATATCGTCGCCTTAGAATTATAAGGTTCTATCTGACATTTTTGTCAAAATTGAGTTATTCACATATTCTTATTCTGTGACAACGTATTTACATTATGTGATGTTTTTTTTTAAGTTGTGTACATTTTAGGACTTTTTATTTCGAAAAGAAAAAGGTTCTATCTGCAGAGTCGAACTCAGGGGCGGATCTAGAAAATTATTCATGGGGTGGCAAGGGGGTGGCATGAAAATTATGAGGGGTGGCAACACTGAAGCAAGCATCCTTGCATGTTTTTTTGTGGATTCAAGGAACGCTATTCTCATTCGGTGTATACACCAGGGTGCACATTTTTACATTGTCCTATAAAAATTAAATAAAAGCTGATGTGTGATTGACTTGAACCTGATATCTGGATTGGAAAGTCAGATTTAATTAGATGGTATGGTATATTTAACTTCTCTTTACTGAGTTCTATGCAAACCTGTAGCAAGTTTAAGTCTATGCCAAGTTTAATTTACAAAGCATGACAAACAATGCAGACTGCATGTGGATACAAAGTCTCAGTGGATCAAGTTTCCTTAAGTAAAAAACACATAATAAATATACAGAAACCACATTTAAATCACCAACAAATATCTTCAAAATGAATAAAATAAAACACAGTATTCAGTGCAACAAGAGCAACAAAATGACCTTTTAAAGTATTCAAATATCTTGGAGGAGACATGAAAACAAATTCAATAATTTTAGTGCAAGTAAAGCAACAAAAGTCCCTTTAAGTCCAAGTATCTCTTCTTTTTTAACAAACCAACAAATTTGCATGGACCGAAAACTAAATAACAAGGTTATGACCAACAGTTTATTTAACCATTCACACGTCAAATTCAAGCACTTTCAAGGTGCATTTTCAAGATTTTCCAGCACTGTGGTAAATGACATGTTCACATACATGAGTTCTTCATTTTAAAACTGATGTTATTGTGCTATTAAAAAACAACTGTCTGGATTGCATATAACATTGCCTAATATAAATAGCCAACATACAGTATACAAATTATATAATTTAAAATATTTATTTAATATAATTTACAGAGTATCTCCAGTATTTTTATTTTTGTATTTTTTAAGACCTGCACAAATAAAAGTAATACTGAATGAGTGGGGTAGGGCAATGTCTATGGTAACATATTAATGACTGGTATAAAATGACTGTAAAAAAACGATACTAAACTAAAATTCTAAAACTTGCAGTTCAAAAACAAGTTTTTCACAAATACATTTCACATTTTAGCCTAAAAGTACTAAAAGGTAGTCAAAAAGAAGCTATAAAATTAATTATAACATTAATTTAACTAGCCCAAATAAAAAAAGACAATATTTTTAAATATAGAAAATCAGATAGAAGTCTAAATGGCAATCAAAAAGGGCAATGTATGACCCTTTTTAAGAGCTGCACATGTAAAATGAACACAGTATGAGTGGGGTTGGACAATGTAACATACTGTATTAAGCCATAAAATGACGTGACTTATAATTCAGATTTTCACAAAAACAAAACGTCTTATACAATGGCATTTCAGCCTTTATACCTTTAAAAGGGATAAATCAAGGAGATAATTGATTATATTTATTTAAAACATAAATATTACTGTCTTAATTGTTTCGATTTTTAGAAAGCACATTAATTTGTTTCACATTTACAACTCTATGTGTTTGTTGCATAAAAACGTGGGTTGATATTTGCAATTATCTGACCATAAACATCTGAAAATTTGCAAATTGACATCCGTGCCGCATTTTGACTTTTTTGAAACGTGCAGCGCGCATATTTATTTAATAACATCATTGCCTTTTAAAGTTTTATCCAGCCCTATCGCGATTCTCGTCTTTCCGTCCCCAACTGAGACCTCTTAAAATTATATTTAAGCATTTTCTTATTCTATTTAACGTATTTAAAACTTTTTATGGCCTTAAATTTGATACAACTAAATTGAGGAGTTTAGAATCCGCAGGAGCCCTCTATTTTACGATAGTCCGTCGGGGAGGCTGGTGAAACATTTTGGTAGCCCGACAGGAAAACACAATAGCCCCGGGACGTCGGGCTGGCGATTTTGCGAGCCCCGACTACTAATTTTAAACATAATTCGTATTTGTCGTTTTCAAGCCATCGCGGACTGATGCGACAACCTCCCGGCATGTTTTCGCTTGATCGCTTGGCTTCTGACTACTAGCTCTTCCAGCTGTCCGTCCTTGGTTTCCAGGGCGACGCTGATAGATGATTGGGAAGCACGCTATTTTTATCTCATCAAAATACAGAGTCGCTGCTGTAAATCGGTCGAGGAAACTCTTTGATTTTTAGAACACCAGGACTAGGACAGCACTAGGACAGTGCTGGGGTGGCAAATGGGGTGGCAAGGCTTTTTCTTTGGGTGGCAATTGCCACCCCGTGCCACCCCGGTAGATCCGCCCCTGGTCGAACTATAACTTGGTTCTATAAGGTTCTATCTGTGAGCCAATCAGCACTTCGAATGCAAACAAGAGGACCAATCAGGATCAACTTTCTTTGTCATGTCACCGGACTGCTCCATAACAGCAGGAAAGATTAAACGTAAAATAACAATTGCACGTCTGTAGAATCAATGAGTGCAATTCACATTTATTCCTCAAAGTGGCAGTGTTTAAAACATAATGATGGCCTGATTTTTTTTTACTCATAATTACCGCTGCCGGCATTATATACATTACCGGCATAAAACAAATAATAGTATCTACAACTTGCTTGAATGGCTTTACTGCAGAGCAATTGCATAATGTAAAGTACATAATGAAATATAAGTGTCACTGTCGTTTGATGTTGAATGTGGTCAATAGCGATCAAACTGTTGTTATTAAAGATGTTGAAAACGATAGTTTTGCGAATATGGTTGAATATGGCTTTTTGTGGAATAAAGTCCTGGTCAGATGGATTAGAGAAGCTGATTTTTTTAACTGTTTCTGCAAATTAACATCTGCTCTGGACAAAATATTCAGCACTGCCTTTTATGCCTAACTTAAACAAGAAAAAAATATTTGTCCTAAAATATTAAATAAATGTGATAAAGAAAGCATTAAAACATTAAATTCTCATATATGTTGACACATTGTTATAACAGTAATTTATGTTTTAAAACAAATTATAAGTAAACTACATTTATTTCTTGAAAATTGTTGCTTTAATTAATGTTTGCAAGATAGAACCTTATAATTCCAAGCAGAAAACGACTTTTTAGAATTAGAAGGTTCTATCTGCATTTGACCTGTTCCCAAAATCCCCATTTAAAAATCTGAGAGGATTTTGATATTGTACATTTAGAATACATTTAGGGTCTCTGTCATTCTCATGTAGGAAAGAGACTTGTTCCCCATATCATTTTTACTATATAGAATGCAATAACTTTGAAGCTCAATATCTCAAAACCACTCGGAACGCAGATAGAACCTTATAATTCTAAGGTGACGATATATATATATATATACCACCTGGATTTAAGTGCTATGATCTGGGGTTGCTGCAGTTGGTCAGGTCTAGGTTCAGCAACAGTATGTGCTCAAAGAATGAGGTCAGCTGACTACCTGAATATACTGAATGACCAGGTTATTCCATCAATGGATTTTTTTTCTTCCCTGATGGCATGGGTATATTCCAAGATGACAATGCCAGGATTCATTGGGCTCAAATTGTGAAAGAGTGGTTCAGGGAGCATGAGACATCATTTTCACACATGGATTGGCCACCACAGAGTCCAGACCTTAACCCCATTGAGAATCTTTGGGATGTACTGGAGAAGGCTCAGACTCTACCATCATCAATGCAAGATCTTGGTGAAAAATTAATGCAACACTGGATGGAAATAAATCTTGTGACATTGCAGAAGCTTATCGAAACAATGCCACAGGGAATGCATGCCGTAATCAAAGCTAAAGGCGGTCCAACAAAATATTAGAGTGTATGACCTTTTTTTTGGTGGCAACATTTTTTTTTTTGGCCAGGCCGTGTATATTTACATTAGCAAAATATATTTATTCACCTATTTGAACAGTGTAAAGTCTCAAACACAGTTTTACTTATGGTAACTAATTGTGATCATCAGGGGAAACAATTAGTAATTAGTATTTCTTGATTGAAAACTCTTGCAGCAATTTGTAACTTACAAATGACCAGACAACAATCAGTCAAGTTTAAAATCCATGGACATAATGAATGATTCATTGATTAAACATTAAGATCAGTTGAATTAAATGACAGACAAATGTATTAAACTGAATGATAAGAGATGCAAATCAAAAATTTGATAGTGATAACATTATGAAAGGCAGTTACTGTGAATGAAACATTTATTTAGATGAAACACTTATTTGTGTAGTGAAAAGGATATTTTGTGATTATGTGTATTGTACTAACACAATTGAAAATATGCTGAAATGTTTGAAAAAAGTGCACTTTTGATGAACTGTTGTGATATAAGTACTAAGAGTTTTGAAAATGTACCAATTGCTTGTGAAAACTGCGCCAAACCAATTAAAAAAAACTGTACTAGTAACAATTCAATTAGAGAACTCTATAATTAAATTTTTACTAGTACCAATGGCAATTAGAGATCTCTCTAATTAAATTCCTTCTTGTAACAATTATAATTAGAGAGCTCTCTAATTCAATTACAGTTTTTTTTACAATCGTTTTTGCACTAATAACAGAACCGTAATGTCATTTTTCAAAACTCTAGACACATAATACACAACCAATGATCAAAATGCACATTTTTCAAACCACTTAACACATTTTTCAAATGCTTGGATACAATACACATGTTACGGAAGCAGACCAAACAGAGAGGTAAGAGTGAATATTAACAGGTTTATTGACAGCAGAGCAAGATGATGATGATAGCGTGCAGAACCGGGGAAGTATAACAGTCCAGGATGAGATTCTTGATATGGAGATTGATCAGGGATTAATGGATGATTTTCCTTTCCAGGAACGACGGGAGGAGGACCGGTGAAGGCTGACACACTCACACACACACCGCTGGAGTTCAGTAGACAGACTTATGGCTGACACACCGCTGACTGGAGACAGAGACTTGACTTCGACTGGAACAGACGAGAATACAGGTAAGTTTATCAGAAGGTAAGGATCAAGGTAAGTTTGGTAGGGATTTGAGAACACAAGAGTGAAGCTCAATGAGTCCGCTTCGTGCAAACGAGCCCGGACACTGATGGCTGTGTGTGGAGTGCTCTTGTAGTGCGTGGTTGATTGAGTGCAGGTGCGTGATGATTAGAATTCAGGTGATTGTGATCTGGACCTGATTGTGGGTGCAGAACCTGACCAATCCGTAACATTACCCCCCTCCCCAGGGCCCGCTCCTGAGGGCCGAGGCCTCCGACGTTGTATCTAGAATGTCGACTCTGGGTACCCACGACCTCTCCTCTGGTCCGTAGCCTTCCCAGTCGACAAGATACTCCAAGTTACCACCACGACGTCGGGACAGAAGGATTTCACGGACCGAGTAGATGGATCCCTCTTCCAGGACCAAGGGGGGAGGGGGTTCCTCTTCTTGGCCAGGTTCTGTAGAGGGAATCACAGGTGGGAAAAAGGGTTTGAGTAAGGACACGTGAAATGTGGGGTGGATGCGGTACTGTGGTGGTAGTTGAAGCCTGTAGGTGACGGGGTTGACCTGTTCCATGATGGTGAAGAGGCCAACAAATCTGGGACTCAATTTCTTTGAGGGCAGGCGCAGACAGATGTCTCTTGTGGAGAGCCAGACCTTCTGCCCAGGAGCATATGTGGGACCCAGAATTCTCTTCTGGTCAGCGGCGGTTTTGGTTCTGCGCACTGCCCTTTGTAGATGATGGTGAGCCTCGTCCCAGACTCTCTCCCTCTCCCGGAACCAGTAATCCACTGCGGGCACCTGTGATGGTTCGCCATTCCATGGGAAGAGAGGTGGTTGGAAGCCGAGCACACACTGGAATGGCGTGAGTTCTGTGATTGGTTGCCGCAGTGAATTTTGGGCATATTCAGCCCAACCCAGGAACTGGTTCCAGGAGTCCTGGTGACCATGACAGAATGTCCGGAGGAACCGCCCCACCTCCTGGATCTTCCTCTCCGTCTGCCCGTTGGTCTCAGGGTGGTATCCAGAGGAGAGGCTGACGGTCACACCTAGGAGTTTTAGAAATGACTTCCACACCCGTGAGATAAACTGCGGTCCGCGATCTGAGACGATGTCTTCTGGGATGCCATAATACCGAAAGACTTTATTGATGAGTAGTTCTGCAGACTCTAGAGCTGTGGGAAGACCTTTCAGGGGTATTAGTCGGCAGAACTTTGAGAATCTATCGACAATGACAAAGATGCAGGTGTTACCGTCAGATGCGGGGAGATCGGTCATGAAGTCAACTCCCAGGTGTGACCAGGGGCGGTTCGGCACAGGCAAGGGATGGAGTTTCCCAGCAGGCAGATGACGTGGACTCTTAGACATCGCGCACTCCTTACATCCTTGGACATACCTCCGTACATCCCTTGCCATGTGCGGCCACCAGAAGCGGTCCGTCAGCAGCGAGAGAGTGTTGTTGGCCCCTGGATGTCCAGTGCCCAAAGAGGTATGCGTGGAGTGGATCAGATCTACCAGTTGGGTCCTTGGGATGAACTGACGACCTGGTGGGCAGCCCGGCGGAGATCTGGGTTCCGGAGTGGCGACAGCTGGAGGGTTGGTCCATTCAATGGGTTGGACGACGAGGTTTTCTGGGAGTATGGTTGAGGGTGCGTCAGGTAAGTCGTGGGAATCATGGATTCGGGACAGAGCGTCTGCTCGGATATTCTTGGATCCTGGCTGGTAGGTTATAGTGAAATCAAACCGAGAAAAGAACAGGGACCATCTTGCCTGACGGGGACAGAGTCTCTTGGCATCTCGAAGGTACTGCAGATTTTTGTGATCTGTTATCACCTGGAACTTATGGCTGGCACCCTCCAACCAATGTCGCCACTCCTCCAGAGCGAGCTTGATAGCAAGGAGCTCGCGGTTGCCGATGTCATAGTTCCTCTCCGCTGGGCTGAGCTTCCGGGAGTAATAGGCACAGGGATGAAGCAATGGAGGAGTACCGTGGTGTTGGGATAGAATTCCTCCCACGCCGGTAGTAGAGGCGTCCACCTCCACCACGAAAGGGAGATCAGGGTCAGGATGGGTCTGGAGAGGTGCCTGAGTAAAGGCGTCTTTGAGATTCTGGAAGGCTGCGGCCGAGTCAGGGGTCCAGAGCAGGGTTCGTGGTTTTCCCTTGAGCAGACTGGTAAGTGGAGCAGTGATGAGGCTGTAGTTTTTGATGAAACGACGATAGAAATTGGCGAAACCTTGGAATCGTTGGAGCTCTTTGATGGTAGTGGGTTCTGGCCAGGACACAACTGCAGCCACCTTCCTCTCATCCATACGGACCCCCTCCTGGTCTATGATGTATCCAAGGAAGTGTACTGCTGACAAATGAAATGAACACTTTTCCGCCTTGAGGTACAGGTGGTGTTCCCGTAGCCGTTGAAGGACCTCCGCAACGTGGAGGCGATGTTCGGCCTCACTCCGGGAGTAGATCAGAATATCGTCTATGTAGACGACGACGAAGTGGTGAAGGAACTCCCGGAGTACCTCGTGGATGAAGTTCTGAAATACGGAGGGGGCGTTGACCAATCCATAGGGCATGACCAAGTACTCGTAGTGGCCAGTAGGGGTCACAAAGGCCATCTTCCATTCGTCCCCCTCACGTATTCTCACGAGGTTGTACGCGCTGCGGAGGTCCAACTTAGTAAACACCTTTGCAGTGCGTAGTTGCTCGAGGGCCGCAGGAACGAGAGGAAGGGGATAACGGAATTTGACTGTACCTTGGTTGAGTATACGGTAATCAATGCATGGCCGCAGCCCTCCATCCTTCTTTGCGACGAAGAAGAAGCTGGATGCCGCGGGTGACGTTGATGGCCGGATGTAACCCTGATCGAGAGCCTCCTTTATGTACTCCTCCATTGCCTTGGTTTCCGGAAGCGACAACGGGTAAATCTTACCTCTGGGCATTGGAGCATCCGGAACAAGGTCAATGGCGCAGTCCCATGGCCGATGTGGCGGTAGCTGGGAAGCTCTCTTGGGGCAAAAGACGTCCTGAAATGACGAGTAGACTGCGGGAATCTTGACTGACTGTTTCTCAACAGGACTCTCGACTGAGGTGAGGTTGACAGATAACCGTTTGGGGTTGGGACGTGGAAGATCTGGAAAGCAGCGGTCAGTGCATCCCTTTCCCCACTTAGTCACTTCTCCTGTGCCCCAAGAGAGGATGGGATCATGTGCTACCAGCCACGGGCGCCCCAGGATGATGTCCATCGTGGCTCCCTCCACAACCAGAAACTGAATCTCCTCACGGTGCAGAACTCCAATCTGAAGGATAATGGGTTCACATTTTCGGTGAATTCGAGTCCGTGAGTTGATCCTGTTGGTTATGGGTTGAATCTGGTAGATGGTAGCTGAAGCTTTGGTATGTAGCTGGAGCTGGCGACAGAGGGTGTCCGAGATAAAGTTCCCCGCTGACCCGGAGTCGATGAGGGCTGCGACTGTAACACAAGAGGCGTGGGTGGTTAACTGAACATTGGTAGTCAGTGGGTGCATGTTGTCCAAATCAGAACATATTGCACTCACCAAGGATCGTACTGGACGTAGAGGACAGTTGAGACGGACGTGTCCCGCAGCCCCACAGTACATGCAAAGACCCCGGGTCAGCCTTCTCTGTCGCTCAGCTGCAGAGATCTTTCCTGACTCAAGGATCATCGGTTCTGGTTCTGGAGGGCTGGCGGTTGACATGGGTCGGAGGAGTGCAGTAGTGGCGGACTGGTCTTGGTAGGATTTCAGACGATCAGAACAACGAAGTGACTGCTGAATGAATTTCTCCAATCCCATCGAGTCATCCAAGGCGGCTAACTGCATCCGGAGATTGGGCTCCAGGCCGAGCCGGTACGTGGTCAGTAACGATCGCTCATTCCATCCGCTGGCAGCGGCCAAAGTGCGAAAACGTAGGGAATAGTCTTGAGTCGTCATACTTCCCTGTTTTAGGTGATACAGTTGTTCTCCTGCGGATACTTCTGTATCAGAGCGTCCGAAAACTTCTTTGAAATGAGCGACGAAGGTCTGGAGCGATTGAGTTGCCGGCCCGGCCTGCTGATATAATGTATCAGCCCATTTGACAGCTGGTCCGGTAAGCAGAGACGTGATGAAGGCAATTTTTGAAGAATCTGTGGGATAGAGAGCAGGTTGCATTGTGAATATAAGAGAGCATTGTAACAGAAATCCGCTGCACTCCTCCGCCCCGCCAGAGTAGGGCGCTGGTCGGGCCATGGGACTGGAATTGACGGGGACCGAAGAAGTGCTGGGTGCCGGTGGTGCTGTGGGACGAACTGAAGCTGGGATGGTGGCATGACTAGCCAACAAAACCTTCCGTAGTGAGTCCACCAGCTCTTGAAACGGATCCGGATTGCTCATGCTGTTCGCTGTCTTGGTCCGGGCTAACTGTTATGGAAGCAGACCAAACAGAGAGGTAAGAGTGAATATTAACAGGTTTATTGACAGCAGAGCAAGATGATGATGATAGCGTGCAGAACCGGGGAAGTATAACAGTCCAGGATGAGATTCTTGATATGGAGACTGATCAGGGATTAATGGATGGAACGACGGGAGGAGGACCGGTGAAGGCTGACACACTCACACACACACCGCTGGAGTTCAGTAGACAGACTGGAGACAGAGACTTGACTTCGACTGGAACAGATGAGAATACAGGTAAGTTTATCAGAAGGTAAGGATCAAGGTAAGTTTGGTAGGGATTTGAGAACACAAGAGTGAAGCTCAATGAGTCCGCTTCGTGCAAACGAGCCTGGACACTGATGGCTGTGTGTGGAGTGCTCTTGTAGTGCGTGGTTGATTGAGTGCAGGTGCGTGATGATTAGAATTCAGGTGATTGTGATCTGGACGTGATTGTGGGTGCAGAACCTGACCAATCCGTAACAACACATAAACCAAAGATAATTTGTTCATTGAATTTAAATCACCTTTTCAAAATGACACAACTTAACATCAAAGCTATTTCAAAATGCAACTCACACATTACATCTGAGATGAGTGTGCATTCATTTCATTACAAAGATCGAACTATACATCTGCTTAAAATGATAAGTAACTGTTGCATTACCCTTGAAGCATAGCTTTTATGGAAAATAGTGCATGTTTCAGGATAGATCATTTGACACCAGTTACCACAGAATATGACCCAGATGGACTACACTACACTCTCTGAAAAAAAAGGAACAAAACTATACCTTTTAGGGTACAAGTAGCTGTCACTGGGGTGTTACCAAGGGTACAATTTTTTGGGTACATAATTGTATAATAAGGACCCATTGTGTACCTTTAAAGGTACCTATTAGGGATGCACCGATCCGTATCGGCCAATCACTTGCGCGTTTTGTCAGTAAAGCCAGTTCTGTAATCAGCAGTAAATGCCATCAGGTGCGTGTTTTCGTGCGTGTTTAAACAACGGCTGTGTGTAGTATATACGGCTCAACGTGAAATCACGCACCTGATGGCATTTACCGCTGATTACAGAACCGGCTTTACTGACAAAACGCGCAAGCATGATCGGCCGATTCGTATCGGTGCATCCCTAGTACCCATATATGTTTTGTTGCCCAGGAACAAAATTGTACCTCTTCAGTACCTTTTTTTTTTAACTGTGTATCTATGGATGTCATATTTCATTCTTTATCAGATATTGTTTCTATGGCCTTATGTACCTCTTTTACAGAACACATTTTCATATTCAACATTACTGAATGCAAGATGTCATTTTTATGTTATTGCTTTTGGGCTTTTAATGAGTTAATGGCTACCCTGGTGGAA